>NW_026999359.1:196022-496022 GCF_037126465.1 Ornithodoros turicata
TGTATGCGGTAGTCCGGACAATAGTGGCTGCCTGATGAACTGCGCATGTTTATGCTTTGGACATATGGCATTATTTTCAAATTATAGGTGATTCTTTTTATTTTGTACGTGCGGACTAAACACGCGTGCATGCGGTATTCCGGGCAACAGTGGCTGCCTGACGAACCGCGCATGTTTATGCTTTCGACATATGTCATTATTTTCAAATTATAGGTGATTCTTTTTATTTTGTACGTGCGGACTAAACAGCGCGTGTATGCGGTATTCCGGACAATAGTGGCTGCCTGATGACCTGTGCACGTTTATGCTTTCGACATATCGCATTATTTTCAAATTATAGGTGATTCTTTTTATTTTGTACGTGCGGACTAAACACGCGTGCACGCGGTATTCCGGGCAACAGCGGCTGCCTGATGAACCGCGCATGTTTATGCTTTCGACATATGGCATTATTTTCAAATTATAGGTGATTCTTTTTATTTTGTATGTGCGGACTAAACACGCGTGTATGCGGTATTCCGTGCAATAGTTGCCGCCTCATGAACTGCGCACGTTCATGCTTTCGACATATGGCATTATTTTCAAATTATAGGCTATTCTTTTTATTTTGTACGTGCGGACTAAACACGCGTGTATGCGGTATTCCGGGCAACAGTGGCTGCCGGATGAACTGTGCACGTTTATGCTTTAGTCAATGGCATTATTTTCAAATTATAGGTGATTCTTTTTATTGTGTACGTGCTTACTAAACACGCGTGTATGCGGGATTCCGGACAACAGTGGCGGCCTGATGACCTGTGCACGTTTATGCTTTCGACATATGGCATTATTTTCAAATTATAGGTGATTCTTTTTATTTTGTACGTGCGGACTAAACACGCGTGTATGCGGTATTCCGGACAACAGTGGCTGCCTGATGAACTGCGCACGTTTATGCTTTGGACATATGTCTTTTTTTAAATTATAAATGATCCTTTTTATTTTGTACGTGTGGACTAAACACGCGTGTATGCGGTATTCCGTGCAATAGTGGCCGGCTCATGAACTGCGCACGTTTATGCTTTCGACATATGGCATTATTTTCAAATTATAGGCGATTCTTTTTATTTTGTACGTGCGGGCTAAACACGCGTGTATGCGGTATTCCGGGCAACAGTGGCTGCCTGATGAACCACGCACGTTTATGCTTTAGACATATGGCATTATTTTCAAATTATAGGTGATTCTTTTTATTGTGTACGTGCTTACTAAACACGCGTGTATGCGGTATTCCGGACAACAGTGGCTGCCTGATGAACTGTGCACGTTTATGCTTTCGACATATGGGATTATTTTCAAATTATAGGCGATTATTTTTATTTTGTACGTGCGGACACAAGATGCGTGCATGCGGTATTCCGGGCAACAGTGGCTGCCTGATGAACCGCGCATGTTTATGCTTTCGACATATGGCATTATTTTCAAATTATAGGTGATTCTTTTTATTTTGTATGTGCGGACTAAACACGCGTGTATGCGGTATTCCGTGCAATAGTTGCCGCCTCATGAACTGCGCACGTTCATGCTTTCGACATATGGCATTATTTTCAAATATAGGCGATTCTTTTTATTTTGTACGTGCGGACTAAACACGCGTGTATGCGGTATTCCGGGCAACAGTGGCTGCCGGATGAACTGTGCACGTTTATGCTTTAGACATATGGCATTATTTCCAAATTATAGGTGATTCTTTTTATTTTGTACGTGCGGACAAAAGATGCGTGTATGCGGTATTCCGGGCAACAGTGGCTGCCTGATGAACTGTGCACGTTTACGCTTTAGACATATAGCAATTTTTTCAAATTATAGGCGATTATTTTTATTTTGTACGTGCGCACTAAACACGCGTGTATGCGGTAGTCCGGACAATAGTGGCTGCCTGATGAACTGCGCATGTTTATGCTTTGGACATATGGCATTATTTTCAAATTATAGGTGATTCTTTTTATTTTGTACGTACGGACTAAACACGCGTGCATGCGGTATTCCGGGCAACAGTGGCTGCCTGAAGAACCGCGCATGTTTATGCTTTCGACATATGGCATTATTTTCAAATTATAGGTGATTCTTTTTTTTTGTACGTGCGGACTAAACAGCGCGTGTATGCGGTATTCCGGACAACAGTGGCTGCCTGATGACCTGTGCACGTTTATGCTTTCGACATATGGCATTATTTTCAAATTATAGGTGATTCTTTTTATTTTGTACGTGCGGACAAAAGATGCGTGTATGCGGTATTCCGGGCAACAGTGGCTGCCTGATGAACTGTGCACGTTTACGCTTTAGACATATAGCATTATTTTCAAATTATAGGCGATTATTTTTATTTTGTACGTGCGGACTAAACACGCGTGCATGCGGTATTCCGGGCAACAGTGGCTGCCTGATGAACTGTGCACGTTTACGCTTTAGACATATGGCATTATTTTCAAATTATGGGTGATTCTTTTTATTTTGTATGTGCGGACTAAACACGCGTGTATGCGGTAGTCCGGACAATAGTGGCTGCCTGATGAACTGCGCATGTTTATGCTTTGGACATATGGCATTATTTTCAAATTATAGGTGATTCTTTTTATTTTGTACGTGCGGACTAAACACGCGTGCATGCGGTATTCCGGGCAACAGTGGCTGCCTGACGAACCGCGCATGTTTATGCTTTCGACATATGGCATTATTTTCAAATTATAGGTGATTCTTTTTATTTTGTACGTGCGGACTAAACAGCGCGTGTATGCGGTATTCCGGACAACAGTGGCTGCCTGATGACCTGTGCACGTTTATGCTTTCGACATATGGCATTATTTTCAAATTATAGGTGATTCTTTTTATTTTGTACGTGCGGGCTAAACACGCGTGCACGCGGTATTCCGGGCAACAGTGGCTGCCTGATGAACCGCGCATGTTTATGCTTTCGACATATGGCATTATTTTCAAATTATAGGTGATTCTTTTTATTTTGTATGTGCGGACTAAACACGCGTGTATGCGGTATTCCGTGCAATAGTTGCCGCCTCATGAACTGCGCACGTTCACGCTTTCGACATATGGCATTATTTTCAAATTATAGGCTATTCTTTTTATTTTGTACGTGCGGACTAAACACGCGTGTATGCGGTATTCCGGGCAACAGTGGCTGCCGGATGAACTGTGCACGTTTATGCTTTAGTCAATGGCATTATTTTCAAATTATAGGTGATTCTTTTTATTGTGTACGTGCTTACTAAACACGCGTGTATGCGGGATTCCGGACAACAGTGGCGGCCTGATGACCTGTGCACGTTTATGCTTTCGACATATGGCATTATTTTCAAATTATAGGTGATTCTTTTTATTTTGTACGTGCGGACTAAACACGCGTGTATGCGGTATTCCGGACAACAGTGGCTGCCTGATGAACTGCGCACGTTTATGCTTTGGACATATGTCTTTTTTTAAATTATAAATGATCCTTTTTAGTTTGTACGTGTGGACTAAACACGCGTGTATGCGGTATTCCGTGCAATAGTGGCCGGCTCATGAACTGCGCACGTTTATGCTTTCGACATATGGCATTATTTTCAAATTATAGGCGATTCTTTTTATTTTGTACGTGCGGGCTAAACACGCGTGTATGCGGTATTCCGGGCAACAGTGGCTGCCTGATGAACCACGCACGTTTATGCTTTAGACATATGGCATTATTTTCAAATTATAGGTGATTCTTTTTATTGTGTACGTGCTTACTAAACACGCGTGTATGCGGTATTGCGGACAACAGTGGCTGCCTGATGAACTGTGCACGTTTATGCTTTCGACATATGGGATTATTTTCAAATTATAGGTGATTCTTTTTATTTTGTACGTGCGGACTAAACACGCGTGTATGCAGTATTCCGGACAACAGTGGCGGCCTGATGCACTGCGCACGTTTATGCTTCAGACATATGGCATTATTTTCAAATTATAGGTGATTCTTTTTATTTTGTACGTTCGGACTAAACACGCGTGTATGCAGTATTCCGGACAACAGTGGCGGCCTGATGCACTGCGCACGTTTATGCTTCAGACATATGGCATTATTTTCAAATTATAGGTGATTCTTTTTATTTTGTACGTTAGGACTAAACACGCGTGTATGCGGTATTCCGGGCAACAGTGGGTGCCTGATGAACCACGCACGTTTATGGTTTCGACATATGACATTATTTTCAAATTATAGGTGATTCTTTTTATTTTGTACGTGCGGACTAAACACGCGTGTATACGGTATTCCCGGCAACAGTGGCTGCCGGATGAACTGTGCACGTTTGTGCTTCAGACATATGGCATTATTTTGAAATTATAGGTGATTCTTTTTATTTTGTACGTGCGGACAAAAGATGCGTGTATGCGGTATTCCGGGCAACAGTGGCTGCCTGATGAACTGTGCACGTTTACGCTTTAGACATATGGCATTATTTTCAAATTATGGGTGATTCTTTTTATTTTGTACGTGCGGACAAAAGATGCGTGTATGCGGTATTCCGGGCAACAGCGGCTGCCTCATGAACTGTGCACGCTTGTGCTTTTTCTCGTTACTTTTCTCCACACCTTGCTCAGCTATCCATCTCAGCATGTCGCCGAAAAACTGTGCCCCTATGACCATGCAGCTTAACCATCACGCGCAACGGAATTGCTAACGCCATTGACTCTTTAAAACTTTCCATGAGCCGACTCCATAAATACTAAAATCCTCTCTGCTACAAAGAACATCTCGAGCATCGTTTTGTCCTGCATATTTACTCAATCATTAAACGAAGGGACCCTGCCTGCGGACTGGAAGCTAGCAAAGGTCATTCCTATCCGCAAGTCCGGTGACCCATCATCTCCAAGTTACTATCGTCCTATATCCTTAAACAGCATTCCATGTAGGGTCCTCGAGTACATACTTTACTCACTAATAGTTAACTTCCTTGAGAGCAGCAGCTTCTTCTTCCCCTATCAGCACGGGTTACGCAAGCATCTGTCTTGTGAGACCCAACTAGCAGGCTTCATACATGGCATAATATCTAGCTCAGACAGTGCATTTTTTCTTGATTTTTACAAAACTTTTGACAGCGTACCACATGACACACTCCTTCTGAAGCTTTCTGTTCTGAATCGCGACAGTAGTGTAATACCCCTGTCACACGGGCATTTCGATCCTTCTCGAATCCGATCTGCATTGAACTTCCCGAGCGCACTCGAGTTTTGACGCTGCTACACGGCCACTTTCAATGCGCATTGAATGGTTGACCTGTGCAAATGAATAAATGGAACTCATTAATTTCGCGTTTCCTATATAACAGCGATATTAGTGGTAATTTATAGTGTACCAGTAGTATAGAAAGAAGTCCTATAGCCAAGAGTTTTCTCTAATCCAATTCCAATCCAATTCTAATCCAATTCCAATCCAATTCTAAGCCATAATCCAGTTATAATCCAACACAATCCAGTTCTAAGCCAACACAAGCCAAATCCAAAGCCATCTGATTGGCAGCCATTAGCCCCGCCCACTTCACGTTGATTGGGCCATGCTAAGCCTACTGATCTGATTGGCCGCCATTAGCTCCGCCCACTTTACGTTGATTGGCCCATGCTATGCCTACTGATCTTTGATTAGCTTACCGTAGCTCCGCTCCTTCATGCTAATTAGTTGGCTTGGCTCCGCCCAGTTCACGCTGAATGGCCCGTGCTAAGCCTTGACTGATCATTGGTTGGTTGTCTGTAGCTCCGCCCCTTTATGCTAATTACTCGTCTCTGCCCACTTCACGCCGATTGGTGCATGCGTATCGCTGAGCACAGCTCCGCCCCTTTATGCCGATTAGCTGGCTCCGCTGATTGGTCCAATCGAAGCCTACTGATCACTCTCCACATTTTCCAGACTTTCTAAGCCCTCTGATTGGCCGTCCCCCGTTTAAGCCCACCGATTGGCCCCATTCTAAGTCCACTGATTGGCTGACTAAGTCCGCTAAACATAGCCTTCGTTAGCGCGCGCCAGATGGCGCGCTCGGCAGCGACCCTGCTGCGGCTTTATCTCAGACAGACAAGGGAAAAATACCTTTCAACGTTTATTGAGTACATGTTTGAGAAAAAGCATGGCGGTCTTGGAGAGATTGATTCCTTTGATGCTGGGCATGGTTCCACGGAAGTGACGGATCATGTAGACGTCTCCGGGACAGCGGCTGAGAAAAATTTCGTCCTCCGTGAGCAGGCACATCCGCGTGCACTGGATATCTTCGTAGCTGTCGCTCACGTCCAGCGAGTGAAGGCACGTACGCAGCGATCGAGTAGCGTTCCTGTCCAGGTTAATGCCGGACCGCATAGGTACCACGTGCCACTCTCTGATGGCCAAGATGTCGCCAGGGCATTCGTGCGCGTACGTGTGCTTATCCTTCTCCAGCTTGATGCTCGCAGTACAGTTGCCAGCGTCCAGCGCCAGCGCGCACGAGACGAGCGAGAAGAGAACGAGGTGCCACATCCTTCCAGTGACGCAGGTCAAATGATGCTACTCCTACTCATCCACTGCATTATCTGTGCGGCGGGGGGAAAAAACGCCAGGTGAAATCTCGCTATCTACGTCATCCACTCGAGCTTACCATATTCGCAGCTTCCGTACGGGTAGGAGTCCACGTCATTGTAGAGGTATCGTTTGTCGTCGTACGCCATCAGACTTCTTTTCACATTTCTGATGGTGTACATGCACTGTTTCTTTCCCACTATCGACACCTGTTCGTGCGATACGCTAGCGTGCTTGAACAGGGTATCGCGGTACGTATCATGGAGGAGGTGTTTGCGCACAATGTTCTTTTTGACCCCTTTAGCTCTTGCAATTTGTTTTCCCCCGGCTAATTTGATGGAATACATTTTGGCTTTCAAGCATATTACTTCCTCGATGGGTACGCTACCCGTTTCACTTTTGAACGCGCCAAGTCTACCGCGATTCCTCTCACTGTACAGTGGATGATCACGATCGAAGGAAGACAAGTCTAAATGGTCGTCGGCGATCGCGCGTAACTGATCTTCATAGTCCTTGCAGAATAGGCCGAGGATCAGAGAATCCGTGTCAAAGTAGCACGTAATCACCGGACAAGTGAGCTTACTCAACAGGGTTTCATAATAGAACGAGTACATGGTTAACTTACTCAGTTCTAAAATCGTGAAGCCAATCTGCAGGGGGAAATCGCATCGTACTTTTCTTTTGCGCATTTCGTACATGACACAATCGGGGGACAAAATTTCCATTCGCGCGCATTCCGCCTGACTCCCGAGGCGACTCGCCGTCTCCTCATCGAAGGCTACTCGAATGTCCCGCATATTAAATTTATTTAGCAATGTACGCCCGAAGACCGCATTATTTGAGATTTTATAGAAATTTTTCTCAAACGTCGTGCTCGATGCGACGCGTCTGGCAACATTGTCCTCGATGTAGGGACGCAGGAATGGTGCCTGACGAAATTTTAGAATTCGGTGAATTTTCGTCACCCGCATGCCCAGTCTACAATAGAGAGCGAGCAGCGCGTAATGAACAACGTACTCGACCTTGTCCTTGCACGTGAGCAGCAGCTTTTTGCTGTTCGCCGGCTGATACATTAACTCTTCGAGGAGCTCACGGGGAGGTGCTTTATCATACTGAATCCGTAAAGATTGTTGCAATCTATGTACGATATGTACACCTCCTCTTTATCGGGATCGTAGCCACTGCACAGCGGGTTGTTAGCCCGTAAATGACGCCTGCTCGCCTGACAGAGTCCGCCTCTAACACCCGATTCGATGGTCCGGTACATGTCCTCGTCGATGATCAGCTCCAATTTTGCCCGCGTGTAATTTAGAGCGCATTGCCACGAATAGGATGCCGGAGAAACGCAATGAAGCAATTCCAAACCGCGCGCGTCGTAGCACAGGCGTCGGAAGTGCTGCATTACGTCAGCATGTAACAGGGCATCCGTTTTCAGGTACAATGCATTATAATCCCTCAGATTCGAGCATCCAAAACGTTCAAATACGTGCAGCGCGTACTGATAGTCTTCATCGCTTATATCCTCCCCCGTCAGATCGTTTCGAAAGGCGGATTTTGCCGGCAGAGCCAATTCGTCGTAGACCGCGAACGAGCTCACGTGGCTGTACGGGAATACACCTTTACGAAGCAAAATTTTGTAGTCGTCTCCAAATACCTGCTTCAGGCATTGGAACGCCTCTGCGCCCCCCATGGATTTGACGGTTTCCACGAGCTCTCCCAGCGACGAATTTAGGTACTGCATGGTATCTCTGAATAGGAAGGTGCCAATTTCGAATGATCGGATTTTTTCCATGGAACTGGCCACGATGAAGGGAGCTCGCTTCCACCCGAGAAGGTGAAATTCCCGCAGTAGTCCGGCCAAATCGTAGGCCAGATTGTGCACCATGATGGGCAGTTTTTCCCGCGTCGTGCACGCCACGTTACAGGGGTTGCACAGCGTCGCGATGTAATTTGTCTCGCCGGCAGTACAACGCTTCGAATGGTCGTGGTGCCGGACACGGGGTAGATCTTGCGCGAACTCCCGCCCGCAGTACGCGCAGTGGGTGGCAGCTCTATGCCGTGCTCGTTGCTCATCATTCAGCACCATTTCCGCGGGGCAGGCGTTCAGGGCGATCATCTCGTCCCGTATTTCCATCAAAGCTCTGACGCACTGCCTCGCAGAATCTTCACCGTGGTGCGTCCTGATGCGCATCACCTTCGAGTCGTGGGTGCGTACGAGCACGGCACAGAAGCTCGAGGTGACGTGACGCTGCATGCCAACACCACTGGGCGCGAGCACGCTCTCCGTGTCCAACGCGACGACGTAGTTGTACTGCTGCTTGTACTGTATTTTAGTAAACTCTACAAAGTTTTTGCCCGGTTCGCAAAATTCCAATATGATTTCGTTTACGTCCGCGCACAGGCGACGATGTTTCGCCATGCTCTCTTCCTTGTTAAAAGAGCGCGTGCAACGCTCGCAGACGAAACGCTTGTCTTTCCTAATCAGTAACCGCTCGAGGGACTTGATTCCAAAAAAATGCTGGTCTATAGCCAATAAGTGAATTTTCTTTTCATACTCGAGTTTTGGAGGTCGCGACACGTGCACTCCCTGATCGACGTACTCGTATACGTACACGGATATCATGTTTTTGTCTTCGAATTCGTCCAGGTCAGAGTAGGAAACGGGGAAGCGACTAGGCCACCAGTACTCCGCTGCATAATTTTCATATTTTTTTGACCATGTATTCCAACTCTGTGGATGCAGGAGGGCGAGCGTGTTGTATTTAAAACACTCACCCTCCTTACGTGCCGGTAAATGAATATTTGTTAGCACGTTCCTGCGCTTAGCCAAATGATCGGGAAGTGTCCCATTGCATCCGAATTTTTTCGTTTTCACGGCGGAAATGCACATTTGAACGTTTTGGACGTCGGTGGACACGAACCCGCTCCCTTCCCGCTGATAATTTTCTACGCGTCCCGTGGACTCCTGAATCACATCCATCAGGGTATTAGCGATGGCTCCGTCGCTGTGGACTTCGCGAGCAAACGCCATAAAGTGGGCAATGTGCGCGATTATCTCCCCACGAGTTTCCTTTACCATTAAAACATCCGAACAAATGCAAAACCTAAAGGGTATTCTTTGCGCTCTCAATATAGCGAACCTATCGTGAAAGTGACTCATTAAATATTGTCGCAAATCCTCTACTCCCTGATCGTGAACAGATGCCAATAGCACGTACCTTTTAACGACACCTCTAAATGCACTGTAAGTCTGGAAGAAGGGCAGGAAAGATGTATCCACGTCGGGGTGCGATCGCATCACGTGAGCAGACAGTGTAGGAGGTGCGCCGTCCCGAGAATCGTCGTCCGATTCATCCTCGATATCGTGAGGATCAAAAAAGCAGAACACACACCGAGGCACTGAAAATAAACGGATCCGTAAGAAACGTGCAACAAGTGAGGCGAATAACTTACTTTTGAAGCGAGTGAAAGCAGACTGTTCCCCCCTGAGGCGATCGCGCGGCTTATAAACCAGCAGCCATGCTGCATGTCAGAACACGTTGGTGCCATGTGTTTTATATCAAAGCTCGCATATTCCCATGCTTTGGCAGTTGTAAATCATGTGTTCCGAGAAATGAGGTCACGGAGGAGAAATGAGGTCACGGAGCTTCATCGGCCATCCCAACACGTTGGGGCCATCTGTTTTATATCAAAGCTCGCGTACTGCCATGCTTTGGAGGTCGTAAATCACGCTTGTCAAGAAATGAGGTCATGGAGCCTCGGCCGCGGCGCTGCATGTCTCAACAAGTTGGGCCATCTGTTTTATATCAGCAAGCTTTCTGTAACCAAAAACAAAGGGTTCGCTTATGCACTTTGGTTTCCAAGAAGTTCCAAATGTCCTTCGTGTGCGCGCGCGCGCATCATAAATCACATGCTGTTCCTGCGTGATTGTGTAAACAGAATCGCACCACCCTTGCGCTCCTCCAGGGGTGCTTTATATAAAAGTTGCGATATATACAACTCATTTGAGGTCTGTGAAGCTACTTCCGTCGGTTGACTCTCGGTGAAGCGCACAACGAGAAAGGTATGTTTCACTATTGTCTTCAAGATGAGGAAAGTTAGGTAATAGTTGTCCTCATTTTCAGTTCATTTGGCGTGCGTAGAAACTTGCGCTGAGAGATATGTCATCTATTTTCGAGAAGCTGGATAAACTAAAGAAACCCGGTGATGGGGACATTCAGAAAATGAGCACTGTTCCGAACAACGAAAAGCTCGACGTGTTGGACTTGCGCAAAGTGGATACTATGTACGGGGAGTCCGTGTACGTGGAACTCCTGATGGACAACGATAAACGCGTAAAGGTGTACCTACCCAGTCGTTTTAAGCGACTGACAGATGAAGATTTGCAAGAAATGCGAGAATTACCAGATCTGAAACTAGAGAAGAAGGAGAGATTCAGGGATGGTAAAAGAGTCGCATCGCCCGACATCATCTTTACTCACGCGAAGAAGAAGTGACCGCGAGACCAGCGAGCGTCCCATATGTAATCAGCAGTAAAATAAAAATACATGTATTTCTGATTTTAAGTGTTGCGTTGTTGTAATGGATTAGGAAGATAGGCTGATATGATGGGAAGCTGTATTGATAGAATGATATGATAGGGAGCTATAGCGTGTATTCATTGACTAAGCAAGTATAGTTTGTGGGGGAGCTATAGAGAATAAAGGACACCAGGCGTTTTTAAGCGACAAACAACTTTTCTAGCAGCTTTATTGATTTTAGGTCATTAGCGGCGAGATTATCGGAAAACAGGGATACAATGCTCTTCAGTGATTTCCCTTTCGCCAACAATGACGCCGCGATACAACAGTACACACCACACATTGGAGAATACAGGCTTTGGATACAGACATCATTATATTCGTCGACGGTGAGGCGTTTCAGCTCGGGTTCGATGGGCGGCAATCCAAAGGAATCAAAGTAGATGAGGTCATCCTTCATTTTCGCGTACAAAATCCACTGCTCTCCAGCTTGCTGTCGCCGATCGGTGTTCACCACGATCATACCCGGTCTATCCAGTGCGGGCAGACGATCGTCTCGAGCGTATACACCGCGGAAGAGTGCCGAAGTGTAATCGTTGTACTTCAGGAGTCTCTCGATATCTTGCTCGAACATCGCTAATCCAGTGTGACGTTCCTGTTCTTATCGATGGACATAATTCGCACACTCTCGGACAGTATCAATACGGTCGTGGGTTCGGCCAAGGCACGTCGGAAGTTGAGTTGCAGACGAACGTTTCCACGCCTGATCGGTGACAGGTGGACGGAGGATTGATCCGGATCCAGGTCGTAGTACAGTAGGAACTTGTTTCCAACATAGTGGTCGTATTCGTAGGAGACGTGCTTCTCACACAGCTGCTCCAGGAGGTTGAAGTAGCTTCGGTGGTTCAGGTTATTGTTGAAGTCGAACGTGTCTATTCGCTGCGTCCCGTTCACGGTGAGCGTCGCCGACTCAATGTCGCAGTTCACGAATCGGTACGGGTCCCGATTGAATGCTCCCTGGTAGGCTAGGATGGGCACGAATGCGACCACCACCTTAGACGGTATCTTCTCAGGAAATAAATCTTCCAGGCATGCATCCAGGTTGCCAACTGGTAGCGAACGAATACGCGATTCACTTCCGGCCAGTGTGTAGAGAGCCTTGCGCTTCTGCAATTCCGTTTCGTGTCCGAGGAATAGGCTGGGAGACACGGTGATTTTCTTTATGTACAAAGTGGCACTCATGATTTCCACTTTATGCGTGTGCTGCTCCTGATCGGTCTTCATAATGCGGAACGCGTCGGAGCCTTGATAAAAAACAAGCCTAATTTCCACTCCCGATATGAGTAGCTTAGGCTGCAGGAAAATGTCCGAGTTGATCTTGGAAACCAGGTCGATGGTCTTGCCGCCACGTGTGAGGTTGTATCGTTCGGTCGGTCCATGAGCGCGAATGTTGTTTTCCGTTTGACGCGCTTCTTCTTGCGTGTACAGACCTGCTTTATGCACGGTATTTTGCTCCGTGGTGCTGGCGTGAAGCAAAATATCCAGGTAGCTTCTATAGCTATACAAATCATTATTCGTAATCATGGTCTGATTCAAGAAGACGGCTACGTTCTTGAAAAGCGAGCTGGCGAACGCGTTGACGGGGTAGACCTCGTCGTAGGTCGTCCGATCGCCAGCCTGTGTTTCCGGTAGCGAACCATCGTCACGTACGATGCGGACTTTCGTCACTATGTACGCGGAGTTCAAATCGAGATAGTGGTGCCCCAAATTCGAAAGCTGGAACTCTATGACGGAGGATATGTCAGCGACCGGGTAGAATACCTCATATTGCCCCTTCAGTATATGCCACTGCGTTCCCGGCACGGAAAATAACTGTGTTTCCGACTTATCCAACAGAGGAGTGTCGGGATGTACGACGTTAATCGTGTCCATCTCGCAACTAAATTGTGGCCGCGCAACCAGCGTGATTTATGCCGTCGAAGACGTCCGGTTTTCTCCTCTTTCTTCGCCCGCCAGCCCCTCCGAGGTCGCGGGGAATTTCACGGCCCGTATCTTTCGCCGATCTTTTAAGCGCACTTCGGAAAGAGTCTCCCTCCGACAGATTTTTGGCCACGCGCTTAGCGGCCGCAACAGCCGTCTTTTTTAAGTAGGGCGATACGCGTTTAAAGAGTGGAATAGCGAAACGCCCGAGCTGAGAAAAGAAATTGCCTCCCCTCTGGTACAGGTGCGACCTGTATACCGTTGGAACGCCAAATCCGTAGATTGGTACCGCTTTAGTGTACATGCTTAAAGTGCAGCGTCAGCGTCGATCTACCGCGATTTTGTAGCGGTAGCTTGCGACCCGTGTCGTCGCGTATGGAGACGGTGATTGAGGAAATTTCGCGCTGCACTAACTTAAAATACTGAACGGGAAGAAAGCTGAAACTCAGTTGTTCTTTCGTTCTATCGTATACGAATGGAATTAATTTCAGTATCGGATGCCGCCCGTTTCCCACTACGGAGGGCGCGACGAGATCCGTGTATATCATAATACAGTTAATGGGAAGATCTATGGTCACTTCGTCGACGCCCGTATCGTTTTCGGTAAATACGGTTTTCGCGCCGAAACCCAGTAGGTACGCAAAGTAATCGGATAACGTAAGCGACACGTTTTCCCGCAAGCTCAACGAACACTTCCTCGCCCATGCATCGTACGTGAGGGAAGCCTCCGGCTGCAGACGCTCATGGATAGCGCTCATGAGAGCTTCAGGTGTTTCGTAGTAATTTGGTGGAAGTGAAATGCGCCGACTTTCCGTCTCTTGAGTGTTTATGTGGATGCGGTACGTCTTCACTATGGGATTACACGTGATGTGCTTTCGGGATCCTTCAACATGGATGTGCTTCACCTGAATGAGGTCCAGGAACTCGGTCGACAAGTTGAAATTCGTCGGGAGAGAAAGCGAGTAAGTGTTGTCTTTGTATTCCACCCGTGATTCTGTATCGTTTGTCGCTCTGAAGAATTCGTTGAATGTGTCGGTAATGAGCGATCGGGGTTCTAAAATTAGATCGTTATTGATCACTATCACCCGGCGAACTCGCATCATAACGGCTCTTTCCTCCGCGAGCGGTAACACGTTTGGGACGGCGCGTACTCTACCGCCCTCCGGGTGATCTCCATCGATGTCGACGATTCCAAAGGCGAGATGCAGCGGTCTGTCGATTAGTTTCGCCGAGCGCACGCGAGACGGTAGCTTAAACACGTAGTGATCTTCCTCGTAAGTCCACTCTATCCCATATTCGGGGAATATTTTATTCAATAGCGTGTCCGTGTCTTCGAACGTGAGCTGTTTTGTTTGCCACTTCTCCGTTGATAGCGTTATCAGGTTATCAGGCGCTTGGTTCACGTTCAGGAAGCTGTTGGGAATGGAAAATCCCTCTAGACCGACGACGTACGAATCATCCAGGTGTAGCGGCTTATCTAACGCAATCGTGAAGTCATTCAGCGTGTTGGACGGGTACAGGTCCATGCTAGCGTTCGAGAGCAGATACACGTAAAATTCATTTTCTGACATCGCTGGCGGGCACCCAAGAATCGTGATCTTTGGCGTATCCGAACCAACGAACCAAGTAGTGCAATACCCCGTTAATTTTCTTCTTTCTAATCACCGCGGATATGAGTCGCTTATCGTACGAGGAAAGATGGTGGTCGGGCTGCAGCTCCTGCTCGTAGAATGATCCCAGTATTTCTTTTCCCGTCGAATCTTTCACGTACACTACGGGCGGATCGGTCTTTCTCGTTCGTGACACCTCAAACACTTCGGCCGTCCACCTTTGATCGTAGCCTTTGGCGAACACGCCGCGATCTAACGCGAGCCTCACCTGGTCCCCTGATTTATACTTGCTCTCGCGCGGGGTCGTCTTACGATTCAATCTGTTGAAGAGAGCTACTTCATTTCCGGCGTTCACATTTTTCGGCTTTTCGCCCGTGACAGAGTGTACCGAGTCATTATAGTCGGCCACTATCTTCGGCAGCGCGTTGATATAATTAAACTTCCCCGTACTAGTGAAATGCCTGGCTATTCTTTCCCTAATTGTTCTCTGCACGCGTTCACAGGAGGCCGCTTTCATTCCGCTCTGCGTGCTATAGTGATTTAGTAGCGACTGAAAGTACTGACGAACGGGGGAACCCCAAAATTCGCTCCCGCGATCCGTGAGCAAATTCTTTGGAATTCCGTGACGGAAAACTCGTTGGAAGGCTTTCTTTACGTCTTGCGGGCGCTTTGTGCGAATGGGGACCATGTACAGGTACCTCGATAGCGTATCTATGACCGTTAGGATGTACCTGAAGCCCTTGTTAAATTTCTGATATTTACGCATATCCAGAAGGTCTGCCTGATATAAATCCCGCACGTGAGTTGCGATGATGGAGCGCCGCTTAAATTTTTTCTTCACTGGCTTGTGAAGGGTGTAAGCATCTTCTTTTTTCAGCTGTTCCACGGCTTCTGCGTGCGTGAGCTTGTGATAACGTCGGTACCGATCCACTCCACCTAACCCTTTCTCCTTGATCTTTCTATAGGGCCCCATATTTGCTCCAGCGAGCAATTCGCTGTATTTTCAAAGCGCTTATAATTTTCGATACTTTTTTGTACCAACTGGGTTTCTTGATGAGCGCGCTACGACGTGCTAAGTAGCTCACGAGAGTCACAATGTTTGAGCGATTGATTCGCTTCCCTCTATATACTAGCACATTATCCGCCTGCCAGGTGAAAACTTTCTTCAATTCTTTCAGCACAGATTTCGCGCGTGCTTTATCAACGCCGGAGGGTAGAAGATTAAAATCGAATGGATTGGGTTCCGGTTCGGGCTCCGAATGGACAGGTTCCAGAGGAGGAGGAAGAGGAGGAGGAGGAGGATGATAGTGAGCTCGCTTCAGCAAGTAATAGAGGGCTTCCAGTATTTTGCCCACTTTTACATCGTCCGAATCGTTAGATTTCAGAACTTCACCTATTTCTATTCTATGAGCCATGACCGATGGCTTTGGATATCGCTCGCCCGGCGACTCCCGCCACGAGACTTGATAGCCCTGAGAGGAGCAGTGGAAGTATGGGAATGAGACCACCTCGTTGTCCCCTAATATATTTCTGCAACTGCCGGGGGCACTTATGAAGTGACTTGTAGGTGAGGAAGCGAAGGATTTTTTTGTGTTTCTTCAGGTTTTTATGAAGTTCCGTCGAAAGTGGGATATTTCCGCGTAGAATATTCAGACAGATTTCCCAAAGGATTTGAATGTCGTCGCAGCTGAGCTCTTTAAGTAACTCTGCGCGGTGCGTCGGTTTGCTGGCGGCCAATACTTTGAGGAGCGTGAGATGTCTTCTAAGATCGGCCGTCATTTCGCGGGCGTAAACAGGAACTGCCGGTCGTGCGGTAAAATACCCGTTCGCAGGCTACGAGAGGGAGGTGTTTGCGCGTGCAGATCCACAACTAAATAACCGTGCGCCTTCTCCGTCGCCTGGTTATATGCGTCGAGAAAATAGGAAAGCCCCTGTTTCCCGAATACCTGACGTCCGAAGGTTTCGATCTGTTGCACGGACCGCGCATTCCGGAACAATACGATATAACTGGCGTTCAGCGATATCGTTAGAAAAGCGGCGTTATGATAGAACAAGGCTTGTGTGATCAGGATCACTGACGCGTTCTTATGGTGGCTACCACGTACAAACAACGACTCTACCTCCGATAGAACCCCCTTTTCCGTGATTTGATCGTCAATAACTATGAGAGTGGGATATCGCTCATCCCAATCTGCGGGTATCCGGTCCATAAACTCCACACCATCGAAATCCTTTTCCCAGCCGGCTGCATACCTTCGTACGTAGAGTATCTTCTGCGGTGGAACGCTAAATAACTCTGGGTGTCTCATTATATTCTGCGTGAGCACCGTCTTCCCACACATGGACGCGCCGGAGATGAGAATTCGAGCGGGGTGCTGGAACTGCATGCGCATCGTGGAATAACTTGAGCAGACTGTGTAGCGAGGTGTGATGCATCTTTATTTTCATCTATAGCTCCTAGAGCGATTGATGATCGTCTCCAGGACTCTTATTTCTTCCTGACATAGTTCCTGAAGCTCGCGCAGTGATTGCTCCCTGTAAGCCGACAGGTACTCGTCCAAGATTTCGCGTATGATTTCCCGCAACTTGTTTGCGGTGATACGGGAGCGCAATATGTGGCAGCACATCTCGACGAAGTTCTCTCGCTCGTGTGACGCCTCGAAGCGGAACCACGTGGAGTTGATGCACCTGAGTCGCGCCATCTGGTGGCACGCGGTAAGTTTGGATGTATGAGATAGAGACATTGGGTTAGAACCATCTGAAGCCGCCGCGCACCGTCTGGTGGCGGGCCAATCGGTAAGTTTGAACATCTGAGATAGGACCGCAACGGGCCGTCTGGTGGGCGCCGGTGAAGGCAGTGGCAGCCAATCAGAGGGGGGGCTGGGAGAGTGCGCGGACCGGCTTAGAATGGACCAATCAGATGGGTAGGTTTGGACATCTGAGATAAAGCCGCAGCGGGGTCGCTGCCGCCGCGCCTGGACCAATCAGCGGTCGCGCCGACCAATCAGCGTGAAGCCGGGGGGCGGGGTGGAGTCAAGTAATTAACATAAACGGGCTGGGGGGCGGAGCTATGGTGAACCAATCAACGCGCGATCAGTAGCGGTAGCCAACCAACGGGCGCGCGGGGCGCGGAGCCAAGTAATTAGCATGAAGGGGTGGAGCTACGGTAAACCAATCAATGCTCAGTCAAGGCTTAGCATGAGCCAATCAGCGTGTGAAGTGGGGGCGGAGCCAATTAATTAGCATGAAGGAGCTACGGTCAACCAATCAAAGATCAGTAGGCTTAGCATGGGCCAATCAACGTGTGAAGTGGGCGGAGCTAATGGCGGCCAATCAGATGGCTTTGGATTTGGCTTGTGTTGGCTTAGAACTGAATTGTGTTGGCTTAGAATCGGCCATCTTGGATTAGAAAAAAGATGCCGTTATAGCGCTCAGTTCTTGTGCCGCTCGGTTCTTATGTCGCTCGGTTCTTATGCCGCTCGGTTCTTATGCCGCTCCAAAATTATACAGTCTATCTCTATACTACTTATACCGATGTAAGCATCATTTGTAGCTCCGCGCGCATGTCCGTCTTAAGTTATGACAGTTCACCGGGGTCGAGGATGCAAATGGCGGCCGTCGAGCAGTCTCGAAATTCTCAATCCTGTTATGGGAACTGTCTTGAGTCAAGCAGGATCAAAGTTCGATCCTGCTTGGAAGCGGCCGTGTAGCACCATCCGATCTGCATTGGGTTCAAGCAGGTTCGGTCGAGCAGGATCGAAAATGCCCGTGTGACAGGGGTATAATTCACTGGCTGCGTAATTTTCTCTCGACGCCTTCTCTTGGTCAGTTGCAATGGTCACCTTTCATCATTCACTCCCGTTAGCTCCGGCATACCCCAAGTCCCCTGTACTGGGTACTCATCCCCTTCTGTTTTCCGTATACACCAATGATCTTCCCACCTCCCTCGGTGGCTTAGTCGTTAGCGTGTTCGCCTTCTGATCCCCAGATCGGGATTTCGAAACCCGGCCGAAGACGCCAGCAACTTGGTGGTGCAAGTTGCTTAGACACGCAGTCTTCCGCGAGGGACGTCAAGTACGGCGTGTCGTGTGGTGAGCTTTCATCGCACGTTAAAGAACCCTCAGGTGTGCAAAAGCAATCCACAGACCGACCGCTGTGGCGTCGCTCATGATCTCAGTTGTCTCGCGACGTAAATCTCCAATTATAATTACATTATATATATAATGGCCTTACCTTCAACATATGTTTGCAAATCCGCCTCTTCGCCGACGACCGTGTGCTATACCGTAAAATTTGCTCCTCCTCTGGTGAAATAACACCACAGAACGACTTATCCTCAATCCAGTTCTGATGCGACACTTGGCAGGTGCCACTGAACCTAAGCAAATGCTCGCTTGTAAGTTTCCAACGCCGTAAAACCTCGCATCACTTCCAGTATACCCTTAACAACACCCTCATAGCGCCCTCTAGTACTTACAGGTACCTCGGCGTACATCTTTCAGCGAATTTAACATGGAATAACCACATTGATAAAATATTCTCAAATGCTAATCACACCCTCGCCTTCATCCGACGTAATCTTAAATCGACCCCACCTAACATAAAACGACTCACGTACCTAATAGTTCGTCCTAAACTATAATATGCATAATCAATACAGGATCCTCACAAGAGGTATTTAATAAGTAACATCGAATCCATTCAAAACAGTGCAGCATCATTCATCTGTGTTGATTTTCCTCCTAATACATCAGTCACTGCTTTGAAACGCGAACTTAAGATGTCGTCCTTAGAATAGCGCCGTCTTATCTCACGTCTATTTCTCTTTCATAAATTCTTACATAACATTCCCTCATCACAGTGCCACCGATCACCTGCCATCTTTCCCCGTCTTGACCACCCAAACAAAGTCAACCTCTTTTTATGTCATTCTAATGTTGTTGTTGTTGTTTTTTCTTCATTTTTTTTTCAAAATTATTCTTTTGCCGCGGCGGTCCTAGAATGGAATGAACTTCCGAGCAACATCGCTACAATAATAGAAACTCACGAATTTCATATTGCCATCTCCGTTCTGTTCTCTACTTATTATTATGTTACCTTCCTATCTGTTTTCCTGGTGTACAGTACCTGTTAAGGTACTAGTATTAAAGTTTATCACATGATCCATTTTCATTGTAGCTGATGATTTACCAAGTTGCTGATTCTTCATGCATAAATTTCGTTGTATATGTCACATTATTATCTCGCATCATCACGGTGTTGTATTTTCTTTTTTTTATTTTTCTGTACTAAAAGTTATGTACATATACTCGCGATGCTGTAGCCCTTTATTCTTGTACTCCCCTCCCATGTAATGTCCCTCACGGGACCTTTGGAAGTATCTTTAAAAAAATAAACAAATAAATTTCAGGCGCACTTCGTAAGCGACATATTCGTTTCCAGAGAAAAGCTGGTATGGGCTATACAATCTAAAAAGACCCAACATTTTCCCGCGAGGCACCGTGACGGCATCATGACGAACTCGGGGAGGGAGAGCCCCATAGACGAAGCCTGAGCGGGACGATTAGTAATGGTTACACCAAAAGCGGTGTGTCACCAAAACCTGCAGTGACTCCAAGAAAGTACAGGCGTTTTCAAGTGACCGCTTCTCTTATTTTTTGCCGCACATTAAATCACGAAGAGGTGCGACTGACAGTAATGTGGCTTTTATCTCGCTCCGCACGCTTTGATAAACCAGTTAATACACTGACGGAGAGGAGTTACATGTGGAGGCTATATATGATGGCAACGACTCCAAAGAAAATCGTCATAAAGCAAGGGTGTCTGATGAACGAGTGTGATACAAACCGAGTCCGACTGTACGTGCTTGTGTAGAAGTCATGATGAACGAATTATGATGAGACAAAAATTAACACCCATCATCCTCATATATTACGCTCAATTATATCTAAGCAAAGCTATTTTTTGAACTGGTTATTGATGTTATTCAGTCATTTTGTACCCGTAACCTCCGCAGTTGTGAACGACCAACTGAAAACATCTAAACGGCAGTGCAAATACCCCAGGTCGTACGAGCACCTGTAGTACTCCCGCAACGGGGGTTACGAGGTTTTCT
Organism: Ornithodoros turicata; assembly: GCF_037126465.1. NCBI lineage: Eukaryota > Metazoa > Arthropoda > Arachnida > Ixodida > Argasidae > Ornithodoros > Ornithodoros turicata. The sequence continues at coordinate 216,807 of NW_026999359.1, forward strand.
ATTATTTGTTTATCGACATAAAAAAAGCTATGAGAGCACAATCTATGCTCTTTTTGTAGGTGTGTTACAGAACAAGGTGGACGTCCTCTCAGTAAGAATCTGCAACTACTGTTTGGCTAATTACCTTATTCTCATTATTCGAGTCTTCGAATACGGTGGTTCAGGGGGCAGTGAGAAAGCAAAATCGGAGAGATAGTTGGTCGTACGAAGCCATTGTATTTTCATTTTCCTAAAAATCGTGAAAGGAGCGTGATGAACGTTGAAATATATATCTTGCCGAATTTTGCTATATAAACGAGGAGGAATCGAAAATGCGCACATCAGAAGCGCATTGGATAATTGAAGAATATGTTGATGTACTTTCCAGGTCAACCGCTTTTTGGTTCGAAAACGTTGTCTACGGTTGAGGTACTGTCATCCCTGTGCATGGACGCTGTTTTGGCTTCCCCTCATCTGCATAGCAGAATTCGCTTATAAATATATAAATTCGTACGGGCTTCTTTCGACTTTTTTTATTATTCTTGTTGGAGAGTCTCCCATAGTGCCTTTTCACCTTAAAATAAAAAAAAGCGATGACAGCAAGCTGGTGGAAATGCGTCACAACGGAACCTTGAGTCTGGGGACAAAAAGGGTGCACAGACGCACACACACGCAATGCCTGAGAATCAACAAATTACTTTGTTGAGGTCGGGCCTGCGAGGTTAGAAAGACTCCCGCATTGCTATTCAGATGGAGATAGAAGGTTAGTGGACGCATCCGGGCGTGGTATCAATGGGAATAACCTCACGGTAGACTGCCTTGATATCATTGTGTTCCTGGCAGGTGATGGTGGGCTCTGCGAGACAGGTTTGTACGAATTGCAGCTGGCCAAACGTGAGACCACTTCTAACACGCTACATTCGTCCAGTTCCGCTCATTCCCGCACTCACGGTGCGCCCATGCTCCCTGTCCCTATCGTTGATGCAACTGGATGTTTAGCGAATTCAGCCCCCCTTGCAAACAGTATAGAGCACACGACAGGTTCGGTTATGAAATACATCGGCTATAGACCAGAGCCGTAGTGACGGGGGTGCGAGAGGGGCAGCCACCCCGGGCGCCCTCACCAGAGAGAGCGCACGAACGGCAGGCCCTCACGGGTTAGTTGGACATTATCAAGCGGGAACGAGGAAAATTTGAATTTGCGATCTCGGCAGTGCATATTGAGTGTGTTCTTTTTATTTATTTATTTTACCCCAAGGGCCCTTACGGGCATTACATGGGGGGTGCGAAAAACAGTTAGTTACAGCACACAGAAACAGAAAAAGAATTACAGTATACATACAGTTACAATTGAGAAATCAATACAGTACATAAGATATAAATAAAATACAGAACATTTGCATGATGAAAGTGAAGATAAAAAAAAAAGAAAGAGGAAAAAGAGGACAGAATACAAAAGAGTTAGTACACCAACAACAGTGAACAACTCGAACATACTTAATACAATTTGCAAGTAATCTAACAGAGAAAAAAACACACAGAAAATCAGTTTAGCGGATGTATTAATGTTCAAAAATGCCTGGTGGTCGTGAGTGGTGGCTATGTGTCCTGGGAGATCATTCCAAATAACTATGGTGGAACAAAAGAATGACTTCGAGAATGCGTTTGTATTACAGTGAAGACGTGTGATTTTATTAGTGTGGTCTAGACGGGGGAATATCATACCGGCACGAACGATTGGGGATTGATCTGTGGGTATGGTATGGAAGAATCGATGAAAGAGGGACAACTTTGAAATTGTACGACGATGTGCTAAGGTCGAGAGGTTGAGTTCAGCTTTCAGTGCAGATACTGATGTTGTGGTGCAGTAATTGTTGAATATGAATCGTGTTGCCCTGTTTTGGATGCGTTCAAGATTATCAATTAGGGATGTTTGGGCGGGATCCCATATTGCGGAGGCGTATGCCAGTGTTGGGCGAGTGAGAGTGAGATATGCTAGATGTTTTAAGTGAGGAGGTGCCTGCGTCAATGTTCGACGGATGAAGCCAAGTGAGCGATTAGCGTTCGAGATTATGTAGTCAATGTGTGTATTCCATGACATGTTTGCTGAAAGATGAACGCCAAGATATTTACTTTATATATATTATTATTATATATATCATTATATTATATATTATATTAATATATTAATATATTAATATTATATATATATACTTTTCTTTGTTTCCAGAGCTTCTGCCGACAACGAGGGGTGGGCACTTCAGATTTGCCCTGTCCCGGGCGCAAACTCGCCTTGCCACGGCTCAATGCCAGACGTCACTTTGCATTAACGATAGGGTCAGGGAGCATGGACGCAACATGAATGAGAAATGCAGGTATTCAAAAGTGGTGTCGCATCTGGCCGGCTGCATCTGATGCAAACCCGTAGGGCTCCCAAACCACCATTGTCTGCTATCAACGCAATGATAAGAAGCGAGTCCTCAGACAGGCTGTTGCCATTGTAACCACATTAGGATGTGTCAGCCAACCTTCGATATCCACTTCAAGGGCGCTGCAGGAGTTTGTCCGGCGTGTGCGTTCAGACCTCAATGAGGTAATCTCCTGATTTTGAGCCGTTGCTTCATTGTCCTTCAGACTCAGTGTCCCGCTGTCATATGTAACTTTTGCCCGAAAGTTGCTCATTAAAAAAATAAATAATGAATGCTGGGTAATTAGTCATTTAAGATATACATACTCTCTATGGTGCTGTCATAGCTTTTTCGTAAAAGAAGTCAAACTAATCGCAAACACCAGTATGGGAGAATGAGTGTATGTGTGAAATACCGATCCAGGCATGGCTTTTAGACTTTTTCTACTTCTCTGGATGAGCTCTCTTACCAGTATGTTGCGACACATATGCTTGCTTTCTCATGTTTCTCCATTTAGACTCAGTGGGGTCTCTTTCCTGCTAAGCAGCCAGATTATTGTCATCCAGACGCCTACCAAACGTGCGTCAAAGAAAAGCCATATCTGACATTCCATCGTCAAAAACACTGGGCTCGTCTGTACTGCATATGCGGAGCTCTCTCAATGGCACCAATAAAGAGTGAAAGGAATTAAACATTTCAAAAATTTACCCTTTGCTGCTTCCTATGAAATACTTTGAAATATTGAGACTCCTCGGAAAATCTTAGAGGGGTTTCTTAAAAGTTCTGTGAGAACCCCTCAGCGAAATCCTTCAAAGAACCCCCCCCCCCCCCAACAGAAGGGAATTAGCCCCATAATCCCATATAATTTTCTTCAGACACCCTCTGAGACAGATGTGTGCGATTCTGTCAGATTTCTCAGCAGGGTGGATGTTGCCTCTTACGGTTTGTCACCTATAAGAAATGCACAGGTCGTGATTTCAACATTCGCTGCGCCTATAGGGTGGCCCAGTCCGTCTGCGTAGGGTGAACACAACCGCGTCGTCTGCTACGAATTGCCGCCATTTTGATTCCCATGCACAGATCGCGATGCGCTCACGAAAGTGGAGCTATACGCTTGGTGAGACGCTACATTTTAGAGTTGAGCATACACATAGCAAATGAGGTCCGAAAAAGTTGGTTAAGTCTGTACACAGGATTCACGCATGGTAACCCTGGGCATCAACATTGCGGCTTTGCGGCATTTGCTTCTACAAAGGGTGACTCCACCATAGACAGATGAGTCTAGTATTCAAGAGCCCGTCCTCTTGTCCTTCGTTCGCGGCAACACGCTCTCTTCATCTCCGTGGCTTGGAGCTGACGCCGTTGAAACAGTATTTATTTTATTTATTTATTGACATACCCTCAGGGCCCGGAGGGCAAATAGAGGGGAGTGGGGTTACAATACAACAAGGGCAACAGCAGCAAAGGTAAAGTGAATATACAAATCGGTTAACAAAATGACAGCAATGAAATGATGACGTGTGTCACAGGTGCTTAAGCGTAACAGTAATGAAGATGGAAACAGAATGTGGATGACCAAGGAAAACGAAGAACGGGATTTACAAGTTAAAATGATCGAGCAAACCAATTTTAAATTGCTTGATGTCTGAAATAGAGGTTAGAGACCCGGGAAGGTGGTTCCACTCAAGTGATGTGCGTGGTATAAATGATGAATAGATTCCCAGATAGAATGATGAATAGATTCCCAGTATGCATCCCTGTTGGGTCTGTAATATGGGAAGCGCGATTCTTTCGCAAAAAAATTCCATCCAGTTAAGGGCAAAAATTACAATACTACTGCCGAAGAGGGGCAAGTAAAGCGAGCACAAACATGCAAATAGGTTTTATCGATCCAACAGAGGCATTGACAAGCAAAACAACCAGATATTTCTCGATTTCTATCTTGATATCTTCAGACATCCCAGCTATAGAACTTATGGCAATAACCTCCACGACATCCGCCAGTACGTGCCGTTCTGGGGTCCTGAAATAGCAAGATACATCCATATATTGCAGAATGTGTGTAAGAAAACACACATGTTCCTCAAGTAATTCAGGGAAGCCAAAGCTCCACCGCATAAACCGATAATAATTGGGTGTGTACGTCGCGAGGCAACCGATATCATGAGCGACGCCACAGCGGTCGGTCTGTGGATTGCTTTTGCCCACCTGAGGGTTCTTTAACGTGCGACGTAAGCTCATCACACGGCACCCTTATTTAACGTACCTCGCGGAAGACGGCGTGTCTAACCTGCCAACAACTTGCTGGCGTCTTTAGTCGGGTTCGATCTCACGATCAGAAGGCGAACACGCTACCGACTGAGCCAACGAGGCCGGTGAATAAACCGAGACCACCCTTATTTTCCGTCAGAGATCCCATCTTCACATCACACTGGTATAATACTCTGAATGGAATTGTAGTTTTAATTACGGGGGACGGGTCCGTTGAGTCAATACCTTTCAGATTTGTTCCTCAACAGCAGCGGATGACATCTTACAGCACGGACAAGATGTTCAACGGAAAGATCTCGGTCGCGGTTCAATTTAGATGCAACGGGGCGCCTTGAGATGCTACCATAACTAAATAAATAAATAAATTGCTATCCCTGCACAAATTGATGTTCCGAATTTTCTATTGCACTGCTTGTCGGACATTTCGAGGGACTATATGCATTTATGTATTATCCCTAAGTGGTGTCCTGACCTATTTCTCTCTTCTTATAAACATCCTGCAATCGATTTCTCCCCTCTAACCCCTGTAGAATCGCTTATCAGAAACAATGTAACATCGACATACAGAAAAAGGCACAGTGGATTGAACTTCGACCTCTGTTCCGTACGCCCTTTCGCATACCCTCGGCACTGGGGTTTGTCTTATTTAATCTGTAGTTAACAATTTCGAACTCCCCTGCTTCCCGAGTTTATGAACTAGGTACCTTCCCGTACCTCACGGCCTGCTGTGTGGCGCCGGCCGCTCAACCAGTTGTTCGCCTTCATGGCAGCAATATACATACGACCGGCTGTCACACATGTAAGACTGCCAGGTTGGTCTATTGAATTTGCCTCAGACTACTGTACATCGGTGAGACTGAGCGTTGGGCTCCATGAACTTTTACGTAAACACCGGCGCGGTAAGCGTTTGGTGCAGTTACATAATACTTCCGGTGTCAGATCCCATCAAATTACCCTGGTCTCCCACCATTTCTCCAGTCCCAATCACACCACTGATAACCCTCGCGTGGCCTTCTTCGTTCTGGTGCGCCTCATTCGTTAGCGCAGCACAGTTCATTCTAGCGGCTTGAACGATAAACTTGTTTCCGGATTTTAAACTTAGTCAAGGTACGTCACACATACTGTCCCCTCAGCTCGTATGATGCATCCACCTGGTGCCTGCGTGGAATGCCTAGCACACTCGATCTATATGATTCATTAGTTCCCACTTTCAATGAAGAGCAGGTGCTCGAGTCGTTGACCGCCAATTTTATTCTTTTTAGGCGACAGTTGTTAAGGGGTCAATTACGTGAAGATCCTCTCCCGTACGTCGCATCGCGGGAAACCCTCCTCCTCTCTTGGTGTGAGATGAAGCGAACAAACGAGAAAAGAAGCCTGCGATGAAGATTGGCCATTTCGGAGATTCACGTCAGAGAAAAAGTGGCAGCGGCGACGGCGGCTGCCGGTTCACATGTCACCCTGTCATGGCACGTGAAGAATGCGTATCGGATACTCTTCACCCGTTACCGCAGCGGAGATGGTGTTGCGTGTGTATGTAATCGCGCTGTATCGATCTGTCCTGGGACACGAACTTGGGGAAGAGATTGCTCCGGACCACAATCGACAGGGCGAACCGCTCTCGTGGCGACAGGCCAGCTCAAATAAAGAGCTCTGTCGCTGGCCTTGATTTGGTGCCTGTGTAACTTGTTTCATATATGCCAGTTCTTTTACTTTTTTGCAACCCACAAGTTGTTCCCCTCCTCCCCCCTTTTGTGCCCAAGTCCCTCCTGTGTGTTGCTGGAAGATTGCAACAACGTATTCCAGAACACATTCTCGTGAAATATTATTGACATGAAACGCCGGTCGAGCTTCCACGCTGCTTGCGTCAGTACTGTAAGCCACGACGGCTGGGCTGCAGAACCTAGAGAAATCCCGGGAGCGATGCTACAACAGCAGCCATTGGAATTGTTTCTCTTCGGAGGAGGAGCCAACTGCTGGACAGGTTGCGTCTAATCGCATGATCTATTTCCCTATCTTCTCCTCTCCGTATACTTGTATTAAGGTTACTGCGCAAGGTGTTTCATAATTACATCTACAAACAGATTAAAGGAAAGCAGCAAGTACACTCTTAAAAATGAACTTCACCACATAGCACGCTCCTAGCCAACCATCATCCTGAATGACAACGTTCTCGCCCTAGATTTGTTGAAAACAGGAGGAGGAGCCTATTTTGTGCCGTGCATAATGGACACAAAATAGGCTACTCCTCCCGTTTTAAGCAAATCAGGGGTGAGAACGTTGTCATTCGGGATGATGGTTGGCTAGGAGCGTGCTATGTGGTGAAGTTCATTTTTAAGAGTGTAGGTGCCATTTCCCGAAGCTGCACTTATATGACACCCTTCACGTATGCTGTGCCACTTCCCGTTTTACATATACAGACATTAGCCGGATCCAATACCAAATATGCACATCATTTCTGGTAACAGTGATGCACGATATAAGTTTGCGGGTCCGATAGCTGCGAAATGAAAAGTCGATCGGTCCGGTGGAGGTGTTACGTGGGTCTATGAGGATTGTACTGCCACCCGTTCCTTTGGTTCGCACAAGCATTGAATCGGGGATGTTGACAAGACCTCGGAAAATGCGCCCTTTGGACAGCTCTGTTCATGAGGTAGCCATTTGCATAATTATCTTTACATACATTAGTTGTGAGTGACGGCAGCGCAGATATGACACTCCTGGCTCCTTTAGACATTGCCTATCCTGGCGCACTGGCGGTGCCTCACACATTGGGCACAAAGTTGTAACCCTTCCCATTGGCCAGCTGGTACCACATATTCTGCTCTTGTGTAAACGTAACATAATTTGTAACCAGCTCCCGTGGCTCAGTGGTTAGCGTGCTGGCCATTTCACGTCGAGACTGGGAGGTACCCGGGTTCGAATACCGGTGCCGGCTGTGCTGTCTGGGGTTTTTCCTGGGTTTTCCTCAGACGCTTTCAGACATATGTCGGCACAGTTCCCTTAGAAGTCGGCCCAGGACGCATATTCCCCCAGGGCGTGAGTCGTGACGTTGCCCACATACGTGAGGCCGACAACGGCAAGCCCTATCGCCACCACCACCACCACCACATAATTTGTAAGGTGTGTATAGCACCCGGTTCCTTTGAGAATAGACATGCTGCTTCTTTTGAGGGTAAGGTAATCTCTATTACGAAGCCAACCTACGTAATACATGTCCCGTCCGAATATTTCAGACCCGTGCAATGAATGCAGCCCAACGGATCACTTCGATGCCAGTCTCATCCACGCTTTTTTCTCCCTTCTTTGGGTCTTTTGTCTTCTGTCTGTCTTTAATCTACGCGCATTGCGTGGCTGCCTGTCCTGAAACAACTGTCCCTTCTGCAGCTTTTCATGAGGGATTGCCGCCCGTCATTAAGGGGCCTGGTACCGACTTGAGGGGGAATTAGGTACATACTTCACTGTTACTCATCCCAAACGGCATAGACGATTGGGCATGGTGTCGCCATATTTCATCAGCAATTTGTAGGAGCATGGGAGTGACATTCAACATGGCTCGAAATCCTGCTTCATCTGCGGAGCTGTCCGCCAGGAGTCACCGAGTAAAATATTTTCGCTCCGCGCTGTATAGACGGCCCTCTGTTTACAAGCAAGTGATGTCACGATCAGACTGGTTCGAGGTTATATTTTGCTTTGGTGGGAACGAAGCGGGAAAAACGCGTCTGCTGATAGGTCGAAAAGGCTGATGAGTTTTATGGGTGCCCACAATCATGCTTTGCGCGGCGGCGAAACGCAATCGATGACGTACGGGTGCAGGGCGTCTATTGTAACTGCGCAAAAAAATAAATTTTACAATAGACAGTCGGGGAGAGCAGTCGCGGACGAGAGACACGAGCCTCGCGTGACGTAGAAACTGTTCGGTGCTTTTGCTTTCCTTTTCTTTTTCTCGGCTCCCGTGCCGTTTATAGACGACCTTCTGCTTTCAAACACGTGACGTCACAAGAAGACTGGTTCGAGGTTATCGTTTGCTGTGGTGGGCAAGAAGCGGGAAAAACGCGTCTCCTGGGAGGCCGAAAAGGCTGATAAGTTGGATACGGGCCCACCAGCATGCTTTGCGCGGCGGCGAAACGCAATCGATGACGTACGGAGCAGGTCGTGTATTGTCACTGCGCAATAAAATAGAATTTACAATAGACAGTCGGAGAGAGCAGTCGCGTGACGTAGATACTGTTCGGTGCATTTTTCTTTTCATGTTTCCTTCTCGGCTCCCGTGCCGTTTATAGACGACCCTCTACTTTCAAACACGCGGCGTGACAAGAAGACAGGTTCGAGGTTATATTTTCCAGTGGTGGGCAAGAAGCGGGAAAAACGCGTCTGCTGATAGGTCGAAAAGTCGGATAAGTTTTATAGGTGTCCACCAGCACGCTGTGCGCGGCGGCGAAACGCAGTCGATGACGTACGGATGCAGGTCGTCTATTGTCACTGCGCAATGAGATACAATTTAGAATAGACAGTCCGAGACAGCAGTCGCGGACGAGAGACATGCGCCTCGCGTGAGTAGAAATTGCTCGGTTATTTATTTCTTTTTTTTTTCTTCTTCTCGGCTCCCGTGCCATTTACAGACGACCCTCTGCTTTCAAACACGTGACGTCACAAGACGACTGGTTCGAGTTTATCTTTTGCTGTGGTGGGCAAGAAGCGGGAAAAACGCGTCGGCTGACAGGCTGCTACAGCTGTCAGTGACCACCAACGTGCTTTGCGCGGCAGCCCTACGTAATCAATGACGTAGGGTTGCCGTAGGGTTGGACGTCACTGGTCATGTGCCAGAACCCGTGATACTTCACGACGTCCTCTCGTTCACCGATGCGCTCTTTGCACGTGGAGACGGGTTTTCTGAAAGGTGTGCGGAACAGAGCCTTGCGCGTGCTTTCTGGATTACCTGCGCTCATCGTTCTTTCGCAGGGGCTGACTTTATTCGTTGCAGAAGACGTCGCACCGAGAAACAAAAATATTTTGAGGGTGACTTCCACGCTCCTTCAAAGAGCAAGAACTGACGCGCGATGAGGTTATCAGTTTCTGAATCTGTCACGCTTCAATTATAATCCTGAAAGATTCATTCTACCTTACCAGACACTGATGACCATCAGGACGATCGACGATCTCGTGAGGCCTCTTCTTGCAATAATATTGACAGCCGTAAGCCCCTCTTTTGTCCTGCACGCAAGAGAATGAGGCATGTTATGCTAGGGGAGACACCTGTGCACGTATCATGAACCATTTTCGCGCCCGTGTTGATGATGAGCCAACATGACATTCTTTCTTTACCTGCGTTCAACAGACTTGAAATATTTCTGGTGTGTTCAAAACCAAAGTCAACGTGCATAATGGAAATGAAATGGCGAATAAAGTTAATCCATAGTTCGATTAAAGTGTGTTCTTACGACATTGAAAGAACGCTAACCACACGGACAATGTTGGTTCAATAGTGTCACAATAATATTTTCTCTAGGAGACTATTTGGAGACTTACTAGCAAAGCGCGGCTAATTTAAAAAAAAAATCCGCCGCATCAAGCAATAAAAAATTCTGACAGTACAAGACAAAAAAAAAAGGAGGGGGCATGTATTACAGACACATAACAGGGGAAACTTCACCGTGCGAACACCCGAAACAAAGGGCGACCCTTCCGATGCTCCCTCTACCCTGGCGTTTTGGGGATGGCTCTGGGTAGCTCTGTCGTCCCCAGACGACTGCGCTGCGCTAGACCCGTTCATTAATAATATAAAACTTATCATACACTATAGCAAAGTTACTTCCGCTGTGCTCATTCACTTATGCAAGGCATTTGAATATATTACTCATTACATCTTAAAGGGGCACTAAAATGCAAAAACAACTTGCTCTTAAATGAAATTCCGTGCTTCAATTAGTACGATTCAAACAAAATCAGTTAACAGAACGCTACCGTTTAGAAGAAAAACGCAATGAAGACAGAGCCGTATTTGGCGGCAACGAATGGGATCCCCAGGAGATTGAGATTGGCTGCGTCCACTGAGACAGCAGGACAAGCGCCTACCTATCGTGGCTCTGTGGATTCGGAACGGGTACGATCGTACACTCTTAAAAATGAACTTCACCACATAGCACGCTCCTAGCCAACCATCATCCCGAGTGACATCGTTCTCTCACATGATTTGTTGAAAACGGGAGGCGTCCGCCTTTTTGTGACAATTAACATTTCTGCATAAGTGTCACAGAAAGGCGTACGCCTCCCGTTTTCAACAAATCAGGGGAGAGAACGATGTCACTCGGGATGGTGGTTGGCTAGGAGCGTGCTATGTGGTGAAGTTCATTTTTAAGAGTGTAGTGTTCCGCATATGCAAGGCATGATTCGCACTGCTGAATTTTTCAATGCCGATTCACTGAAGTGCCATGGGAAGAATGGCGAGGCATTTTCCTCAACTGCTTGGACGCTGTTGCGGATTCTACATTTGCGCCTGCTAGAAAGACAGCGGTATTCCTACACCGCTTGGGTGTTGAAGGCCAGTGTATGTCTTCAATGCTTTAAATACAAAAACGAGCACTGCAGTGCCATAGGCGTCTTCGGAAGAAGAAGGCAAAGACAGGAAGCCGCAGAACTATCCGTACTTGCTGCAGCAGGCGCTGAGCATTTTGGGTGGATGTTTTGGTGTTCCTTCGAACGTCGTAGTTCTACATCAGCAGTTCCGTGCACGTAAGCAAATACCGGATGAGTCCATACAGGCTTTTGTCGGGGAGCTAAGATGTTTCATATCGATGTTTAAATTAGGAGATTTCGAGAATGATGCAATAAAGGAGCAGCTATGTGAGGGCACAATGCTAAAAGCTCTTCTTGAACGGCGGCTACGTGCCAGTATCCAGAGCCGACAAAATGTTCTGCCAAGGTATCTTCGGGGAGGGGGCGGAGGGTTGGACATTTTTTCTACGACCGCATTGGGTTTTGGCAAAAGGAGTGCAGGTGAAACCTGATGTATATCCTGTAGCAGCGAAAGTTCCCTAAGTGCTGAAAGACAAAGTATCACAGCAACTGGAGATACTGGAGCGTGGAGGCGTTACCGTTACCGTGCTCGTAGACACATCACCATAGCGTTCTCCGATTGTCGTAGTTCAGAAGAGGGATGGCATAGTACGCGTGTACGTTGAGCTGTGGGAACAGAACAATGCTAATTGCGGCAGATGCTTACACATTCCCAAGTTTTGAAGGGTTGCTGAACTCATTGTCCGGGGCGAGGCACTTTGCCAAGCTTGACGTTGCATCAGCCTATTAAAAAGTTGAGCGGATCCCTGAGAGCTGCCCATTGACCACATTTATTACTCACGAAGGTTTCATTTGATTCGTGTTTTTCACGCGCAATAGCTGTCCAGACCATAATGCGCGAAATACTACTTTAAGTTTTATCCAGGTAAAATTTGTGTGTTCACTAAAACTCACATAAATGCTAAATTAGTAATTTGATTCGCGGACCCTTTAAAAGCCCAGTATCTCTACAAAACTTTCATCACCCAGAAAAAGTGCCAAGTGTAGTGGTAACAGGTTTCTGTAGAACTAAACAAGATTACGTTGACTTAGGCTTTTTCAGAGCCTCTGAAAAAAGAAATCTAACCGTCACGGACCTCCGGCCGTAATCTGGACGGGAGGTCCAACGTCTCTATGACACTTACCACAGGTCAACAGGTTCCCGTCAGCCCTGCCAAACGACAACGGGTAGGGAGCCCTTCCTCTAGTGATCCCAACAATCCACAGATCGTGAATGTTCCCGATAACACCATGGACACTTCGGTACCGCCAGCTCCTCAGCAGACAGATGAGATGAACGATGGCAACCTTGCCACTTCTCTTCATGACCCGTTCACCCCTGTCACCTACAGGAAGAACCGAGCCGGCGGTATTCCCATACTGTTTCGACCAGCAACTAGTGACTACTCCTTCTGGAAGGTGAATCCTAATGCGGTCGCTAGTGAGATACGCCTGCTAGCCCAACAACAGGTTATGCACCACCGTTTCCACCGAGATGGTTCTCTCTTCGTCTCCGTACGGTCCGAAGCAGCTGCCCGCAACCTTTTGTCTGCTAAGTGCTTAGCTGGGATTCCGGTGATACCGTCAATACCCCAATCGTACGCCAGAAATATGGTTGTTCCCATCCTAAAACCAGGCAAGCCCCCAAATGCCCTATCCTCCTTTCGCCCGGTGAGCCTGACGAGCTGTATGGGGAAACTGATGGAGAGAATGGTTTTGCATCGCCTCGACTGGTGGCTCGAAAAACAACGTGCGTTCCCTCACGAAATGGCTGGATTTCGTCGCCACCGAAGCTCCATGGATCCAGTTCTCGACCTAGTCTCTACAGTTCAACATGCTCGTCCCCATCGACGGATCGTCCGATTGGTTTTTCTCGACATCAAGCGCGCATATGATACCGTCTCGCACATTTGTGTGCTGCACGCCTTGCGCTCGTTTGGAGTATCCGGTCGGCTCTTCAGCTGGCTCCAAGACTTCCTTACGGACCGAACTGTCGCTGTCCGTACGTCCCAAGGCCAAAGCCCTCAGCATCCTGTTCCTCAAGGAGTCCCTCCAGGAAGCATTCTCAGCCCGACACTCTTTAATGTGGTGATGGCCGGCCTACAATCAGTAATTCCTCGCAAAGTGTCGTTTTCCGTGTATGCAGATGACGTCGCCCTTTGGACAGTAGGAAGATCACGCCCAGCTCTCCAGCGCCGCCTGCAGCTCGCTTTAAACAATATCCATACGTACCTGACGCACCTCGGGATGGACCTTTCACCCGAAAAGTGCGTCGAGCTCCCTTTCATGCGAAAAGCTATGGCCAATTTCCCTCTTTGGCTTGGTACAAAGAAGCTTGAACCGGTACGCTTTCACCGCTTCCTTGGCGTTGTAATCGACTCGGATTTGCGCTGGACTCGGCACATTAAACACCTTGAAACTAAAGTGCAGCGATGGCTCCCCGCAATGCAACATCTTTCTGGCTCAGGATGGGGCTGTGATCAGCGTTCCCTGCTCGCGGTTCACGCGGCATTGGTGAGGGCGACTGTGCTTTACAGCCTTCCTATTCTGCACAGGATATCAACAACTTCATTAAATACACTTCCGTCCCAGTTTGCTCGAAGCCTTCGTCGATGCCTCGGAGTTCCAAGAACGGCTGAAACACGGCAAGTACTGGCTGAAGCTGGTGAGCTCCCGATTGAAGTTCTCCGTGAACGGGAGACGGCTCGGCACTACCTCCGTTTGCGCGCTCACATTCCCCGCCACCCGCTCCTCAGGAAAATTCGATACCGCCCTGAAAGCGACTTCTATCGAGTAGCGCAGGGGATACGCCAGACTCTCACTGGCTTCATAACTAAGGACACTATACCGCCGGAAGCCCCCTGGTCTCTACCGGTACCGCTCACTTTTGTACGCCTCCCAAACCTTCTGGAAAGAAGAGATCAGGTCCCCCCTCAAGTCGTCCGAGCCCATTTTCATGCTCTGGTAGACGAGAAGATTTCTGCGTTTACGGCAGCATATACCGATGGCGCATCCCGAAACAACAAGTCCGCCTCAGCATTCGTCATACCATCCGAAGGCGTGGTGCACGGAAGACGCCTTTCACATCCAACCTCCTCCACAGCTCCGGAACTCTATGCCATCCTTTTCTTTCTACAACACATCGCTGATTTTACACCCCGGGAATGGGCAGTCTTTAGAGACTCCAAGTCTCCACTTTTAGCAATTGAAAATTCCGGCATACGAGGCCCATCCGCAGCCCTCGTCACAGATGTGTTAATGGCTTACCACACTATCTACGCCGCAGGCCACAGGCTAGTTCTCCAGTGGGTTCCAGCCCATTGTGGTGTCGTGGGGAACGAGCAGGCCGACAGCGCCGCAGAAGCAGCACTCTCGTATCGGAAACGGACACGTATTTGTTCTGCTGAGAGGAGACCGCCGTTCAATTCTGCGACGCCTAGTGACACCCCTGGCTTCCCGCCAACGGACAACCGACATTCTTCCCCCCTCTATGTTGAGCAGAGTTGATCCAACGCTCGCATTCCGCTTGCCACGAAACACCTTTCGTCAAGATGCTGCATTAATCCACCGAATGCGCCTCGATGTGGCCTTTACAGTTCAGTGGCGTTACCGCTTGAGACAAGTTGACTCTCCCACCTGCTGCCACTGTGGTGCTCTTGAGGATCTGGAGCATATTCTTCTTCATTGCCCTCACTACCAACCTTCCCGAACCACACTCTCCGTGTCTCTTCGTCAGCTGGACTCTCGCCCTTTCTCCTTATCGAAATTGCTTGTCCCTGGTCCAATCCAGCCCAGCAACGCTCTGCGCTCAAAGCTCTTCTGACATTTCTGGACACCATCGGACTTCGATCGTTATTGTGAAGGGGCTCGTTATTTTATTCCCCCCATTCCAACCAGCAATGGGGTAGAGTATTGCCTGTGGCGATGAAACTCCCCACTCTCCAAGGTCACAAATAAAGTTGTTGTTGTTGTACGTTGACGAAGATGCTGATATGCTGGGCATACAGTGAGGATGTGAAAGGTAGTGAGTTGTTCCCTATAGTGGCTGCATTTGGGAGGGTCTTCTTCGCGTATAAGACATCCGTATGCTAAGCAGGTGTGTACCAGGCGGAGTCGATAGGATAGCACCACGTACAGTTGATTGGATGCAGATAAAGGAATGCCTATCTAAGGTTTTACAGTGTGTAACTTGTTGCTTGTCTCTTGGTCCCCAAAGCTCTGCCTGCCTCTGGACACTTCTGTTTAAAAATGACCTGATATCTTGTGATGGAATATCGAAGGGCGTTATGTCATTTGTTAGGGACCGTGGCTTCTCGATCGGTCGTTTCGTTTCTGGGCATCCGAACATGGTTGAGTACCCAGCAGAAAAGTAATCGATAAGCCCTGTTAGTTTGTAGTGCTTGCTAGGCTCCTAGCACGATGGACGACGGAGTATTTTATGTAATGAATGCTACAGATAGTCTGTAACGAACTCAGATACATGCATACGCTTCTGCTGTGAAGACGGACGTGGTGACCTTCAAACGATATCACCTTGTAACTGTGCCTGAGACCATAGCGAACGATAACTCGGGTACAGTCTTTGAACCATCAATGTACAACAACACGTGGCTGCCAAATTCAGAAAATTCCTGTTCCTGTATGGTGTTATCAGTTTCACATTTGTCGTACCTGGTGAGGCACATGTTACGTTTTGGAGGGTGCTGCAATGGAGGAATGTTTTACTTGACTCAAGGATCAGAGAGTTGTACTCTGGAAAGCCATAGTGATCACCTGCTTGTGACATTCAAATATTATAGGAAGGCACAGCTGCAGGTCTGTTCAAGAAGTGCCGTCTGAATTGTGTACCTTACACACGTTGATATGCTGGGTTCTAGGGTTGACTCCTAGTCCTTAGTGCATATACAGGGTGTCTCACTTCAGAGTGAATTTAAGTATTTAAAAAATGTAGTGGAGAAGAAAATTAGAAACATTCAGTGTCATACTTGCGAAGTTTTTCGCCGCCCAAACGGGTGGTTTCTATCTGTGTACCTCATTAAGTTGTCTAATTAGCCTAACTGATTTTTTTTTTATCCTACGAAAGATGACATTTTTGTGCTAACTAGAAAGCCCATGGTCAAAACACCCTATTTCAGCCCCAATTACGATATCTTTCACGATCCTTTCAGAAAAAATCCGACACCTGTAACTTGTCTTTTTCCTGCAGTACCAGCTCCCCCTGTCATATCACATTACCGTTATCACTGCTTTATCGGCCGACCAAATTTCGACTGCCAGTGACAGGCAACACATAGTCTTGTACAATCTATATGTGCGCCTTCACTGACATCGACATCGTAACACGCGCCGTGCAGTTGTGACATCCTACGTTACCAGGATGACGGATCACAGAGAAATTGTGTCCTTTAAGAGCGCAGCTCTTACGCGCGGCGAACTGCTGCGCACTGCGAGCCGCCACCGGTGAGTTCATAGTTCGAGCACACTGGGCGAAGAGCAGCATGGCGGTGACGTGGGATAGCTAGGTTAGCCGGCGTCGATGGAGTAGAGCAGTGCTCTACCTCTGGCGATGGGCAGCGAGCTGTGCACGAGGTGGGCTCCAGGAGGCTCGTGTTTGCCAACATGGCGTTGCGCATTGGGTGTTTGATTGGAGCTGGTAAGGAACACCGTTTTCCAGCCAGCCTCACACCCAGCGCTTTCGCGCATAGCACACTCCAGCAAGGAGGAAATCGATAACAGGGAAGAAAAAACACTCTGAAGTAAAGGTTGCGGTTTTCTACTGACATGCCGTGTAGTACTATCATAGGTACCTATACTGCACTGTGAGGTACAGGAGCAGCGGAAATCCCCAACCGTTCTCGTGCCGAACGTGCCCCAAGAGTGTTTATTTCCTCCTCCTCTTTTCCTTTTCAATCTCTACGTTCCCCGCCGTTTTGTTGACCATCCCTCCGTGGATGGTACGGGACTACGTTGCCTATGGCGGCCGTTTTGTGCATACCTCAAGGCAGTCTCGAGAACGACGTATGTCCTTCATATTGGGCCCGCGTAGAAGGTAGGCTTAGTCGAACTAGGACGCGGTTGTCAACTCGAATGTCCAGTATGGAATTGTTGTATGGTTTATCCAAGTTCCGCTTCATAGTTAGGCGATATTTTTCACGCTGCTGTGTAGTCTTCAGATGGTCTTACGATGGGATCCATTGTGTGATGCCGAGCGCATGATGTGCAGGGAGAAATGGAAACACCTTGTACGCAGCGACGGCTGCAAACAAACGCGGTTGTGTGTGACCTGTTGTGGCGATGGACCGCTCCTTCCAAAGCACATTTCCACCCTCCTCTGCCCACACCCTGAGCTTCCAGCTTCAGAACGCTGGACCTTCGTCCGAGATTATATCCTTCCCCTTTTTCTTTATTTCTGCAGCGTCGACGTGAATCACTTCAAATCGTATTGCGGAGTGTTCGATAGGACCATGGAATCGGTAGTCTGTCTGTATTTGGCCTTGTGTATTTGGCATTCATGGGACCTAGACACATATTTTCGTACCATTGTTCTCATGTTCTTCCAAGTGAAGCGCTTGGCAAGTTTATTGTATGCCCTCCAAAAGCCGTCGTGTCCACCCCAATCCTGACTGTCATGATACAAGGAGGAGTGTGTCTGGGACGTGAACCTTGCCGTTCATGGGCTGCAAATGCTCAGATCCCTCCCATTTCTTGAGGGCGTTTACTTTCTCGTTAGGCTCGGTGTGTTTTCCTGCCAGGTCTATGGCGAACCAAGACAAGGCATCTGCATCAGTGAGCTCTGAGGCACTCCGAAGAGATGCTTGAAAATCGAAGTGTTGTAGCTCGCATATCCACCTTGCAATACTTCACAGGAGATGAGAGAGACCCTGATTGTCTGTAAACTGTTGAAACTTGAGGCCGTCTAAATATGAGCCGAAAAAGTCCAGAGCCCGTACGACCGCTAGAGCTTCTTTCTCAGTGTTGGTGTATTTGATTTTGGCATTAGAGAAAGTGCACGAGTGGTAAACAACCACAGAGAGCTCTTTCGCCCTTTCGAGTAGCTGTTTCGGGCGCCGGAGCGCCCTTTTGGGTTGCTAACACACTTCTGGTATAATACGGCGCCATTCCCATAATGGGAGGCGTCTGTCTTTAACTGGAACTGTAATCCAGAAGATGTGGGTTCGAATCCTACAGCTGACCAACCTTTTCAGTGACTTCCATCTTTCGTCGGTAATCTGAAGTCCGGCAGAGTAAGTACAGGGTCAGATGATATCTTTTCGATAAGGTGTTGGTACACGGCTTCACACTTTGAAGACCAGGTGAAAGGGACATCCCTTCAAGTCAGCCGTGTGAGGCACTTGGTTATAGACTGTAGTGTGAGGCACTTGGTTGAAGACTTCCGCCTGAGCGGCTCGCCATTGCTCGTCGTGAATTCGAGCACCTACTTTCTCTGGGCTACATACGACCTTCTAGCAGCCCCTGGTCTTCGGCACTCCATATGGTCCCTAAGAAAGAACCAGGGGACTGGCGCCCTTGTGGCGATTACCGCGGCCTAAATGCTGCGACTATCCCGGACCGCTATCCGATTCCTCACATCTGCGATTTCGCTGCCAACTTTCACGGTGCCAACATTTTCTCCAAAGTCGACCTGATCAAGGCCCGACCATCAGATCCCGGTAGAGCCTGCTGATATCCCCAAGACCGCCATTATAATGCCATTCGTCTTATTTCAGTACTTTCGCATGCCTTTTGGGCTGCGTAATGCGGCCCAGACGTTTCAGCGCTTTATCGATGAGGTTACGCGCGGCCTTCACTTCTGCTTTGTATATCTCGATGATATACTTATTGCCAGCAGCTCCGCCAAAGAACATGAAGACCACCTACGACAGCTCTTTCGCCGCTTGCATGAGTACTGCATCGTCATCAATCCTGCAAAGTGTGAGCTCGGCTTAACATCTATTGACTTCCTTGGCCATCGACGCATCCATTGACGCATCCGGAATTACACCCCTCCGTGAGAAGGTCGCCGCTATCGACAATTACCCTCGCCCAACTACCCACCGCAAGCTGAGAGAGATCCTGGGCTTGGTAAATTTTTACCGCCGTTTTATGCCTCATTGCGCCCAGCTTCTCAACCCGCTTTGTGCTCTGCTTGCCGTCGAAATCACTCGACTGGACACCTGCCGTAGAGCTCGCTTTCTTGACCATTAAGAAGGCGATCCCTGACTGTGCGGTACTTGCCCACCCCATTCTGGACGCACCAACTGTCCTGCTTGTCGACACGTCCTCCGAGGCTGTGGGGGCGGTGCTTCACCAGGTCACACCCGATGGAGAGCTCCAGTGGCTCGGTTTCTTTTCGAAGGCCCTGAAACCGGCAGAAACGCGTTACAGCACCTTCAGACGGGAATTGCTTGCTGTATACCTATCGATCAGACATTTCCGCCACTTCCTTGAGGGACGCCACTTCACGGTCTACACGGACCACAAGCCATTGACATATGCTATAGCATCTGGGACCAAGACTCGCTCTCCGCATGAATTACGTCACTTGGCCTTCATAGCCGAATTCACCACGGACGTACGCCACATCACCGGCCCCGACAACGTCGTCACCGACGCCCTCTCTCGCTCACCGATAGTAGCGCTTACGCAAGCGTTCCCTCCGGCGCTTGACTGTACTGCTTTGGCGCAAGCAACAAGCCTCGGACACCGATTTCCAAGCCCTCCAACAGTCGCCGCAATCACTCAATCTCCAGCGCATTCCCTACCTCGACACACCACGCGGGCTACTCTGCGACATGACGACAGGGACGCCGAGGCCCCTCGTCCCTCTCGCTTTCCGCCGACGTCTCTTCGACATCTTCCACGGACTCCATCACCCCGGTATCAAGGCCACACAGCAGCTTATCGCCGCCCGCTTCATTTGGCCTTCCATGAACCGGGACGTCCGTCAATGGGCCCGAACATGTCTGGCTTGTCAGCGCACGAAGCTGCAGCGGCACACAGTATCTCCAACTCTGCCGCTTCTAACACCCAACGCCCCTTTCCGACATATCCACCTGGACCTAGTGGGACCTCTGCCCATGTCGTCTGGCCACTCCTACCTACTCACAATCGTGGATCGTTTCACGCGCTGGCCGGAGGCAATACCCATCCAGAACATGACTGCCAGCACTGTCGTCCGCGCCTTTCTGCACAGTTGGGTGGCCCGTTTTGGCGCTCCAGCTGTCATTACTACGGACCGAGGGCGACAGTTTGCTTTGCGACTTTTTGCTGATGTCTGCCGTTTTCTGGGTGCTCGCCACCATCAAACCACGGCCTACCATCCCTGCGCCAATCGGCTCGTAGAGCGCGTTCACTGAACCCTTAAGAGCGCCCTTTGAGCCAATCCTTCTGACCAGTGGGTAGAGCGATTGCTCCTTATTATGCTGGGCACACGGTCCGCCACCCGGTCTGACTTCCCACTCTCCCCTGCCGACCTGGTCTTCGTTGCTCCACTGCGTCTGCCTAGGCAATTCTTCGATGCAGCCTGCTTCCAGCAGCCAGCCCCCGATCCTCTCGCCATGCGTTCGCAGGCTTATTGAACGGACTTACGGCCGCCTCCCACCCGCCCTTCGTCTCGACAAGTTTTTGCCCACCCTCAACCAGCCACAGTGACTCATATTTTCTTGCGCCACGACGCCATGCGTAAGCCACTGCAGCCCCCCTACGACGGCCCCTTCCTCGTCCACTCCCGCCAGGGCAAGATGTTAACCATCCGCCTGCCCAACCATCTGGAGGGTGTTTCAGCTGACCGTGTCAAGCCGGTTTTCCTCCTTCCTGACGACTTGAGGGACCTTCCGTTGCTGCATTCGCACTGCCTGAGCGCGCTTCCTCCTCGTTCTCCTGCCCGCCGCGTCAGCTGGGCGTCTGGTCCACCATCGGTCCGCACTGTTCCGTGGCGACCTCTGGTTCAGCGGGGGGCCCTTGTAGTGGCCTCCGCTGACGATGAAGGAGTGCGTGCTCCCGCCCACGCTCTCAACCCGGAGTTCATTCCATCCGCGGCCACCGCCCAATAAACATCTACCTTCCGCTACGCTCCTGGCCTATCTCTCTTAGCCGCGCTCACAACATCAAAGGGTGTGACGAATGCTCTGTACTCTTTGTATGCCTCTTCAAGAGGAATCTGCCAATATCCTTTGGTGAGGTCAATACACAAGAACACCTTGGTTCCATCTGTATCGGTAATGACGTCGTTATTGTGAGGCATCAGGTAGGAGAATAGGTCTGTCTGTTGGTTTATCTGGTGATAGTCTGTACCTGTTGCCCACAACACATGAGTTAGATGCTTCCCAATTAGTGAGGTGTCTCCCTTGAGGGTGCTGACTACTGTGGGGGTCCTAATTAGTACTAATTGCTAATTTGATGGTGTCCAGACCCCTGTGTGATGTGGGCAGCTAGTGGTCATTGCTTACTACTTACACAAGGGATTCTTTAATAGGGCCTGCATCTTTTTGAGACCACCATATGTCACATGCCTTTGGCGCTTCAACTGTGCAACTCACCCTTGTTCGAGAGTGTATAATCTATAAAATATTACCTAACTAACGGGAGGTTGCTTCCGTACAAGCATATCCTCCTTTCTATGCAATATTTATGTTTGCAGAATTACAATACAAAAATTCTGTGGCTTCCAAGAGACCCTGATAATTTTCTAGGTGTCTGTGCGTTCTGTTCTGTGTGTGTCCTCCAGCTGGATGATTATTCGACGGAATGATACTTCATCTGAGAAAAGTGTAGTAACCCAATACTTACGAACAGATAATCGTGCGCACCTGGGCATGGTGATCGAGTGTCCAACCCTGTGAAATAGAACATTGGTGAAGTGGAAGATTGGATACTACATGTTTCAGCAAGGGATAACCGCGTCCCAAATGTACATACAGGATATGATCAAGATTTTGTGGGACCAAATGGTGTAATAGGGCTATTAGGGAATGTGGGTGGTAATGCAAAGCATATACCATACTGACTAACATAAAAACCTGGGCAGGTTGGTAATCTACTTGTAGCGGCACCTGGTGACGACGACGAGCTCTGTCTCTGCCCGGCTCGTGTTTACTGTTCGGTTAGCGGTTCGTTAGTTCAGATCCGGCCCTCACGCAGTAAAGTCGTTGCCTTCGTCTCGCTTATTGTAGTGACTTGACTTCGCGACAATATGGTGACCCGGACGTGACTGCGTAGGTGAGAGATTTGTGATCAGTGTAAACGATGGACTGGCGCCCCCCGAGAAGGTAGCAGAAACGTTTCATAGTCAGGTACACTGCCAACAGCTCGCGTCCAAAAGTGCTATACCGTGATTCGTCGGGCTTGAGAGGTTTCGAAAAGAAACCCAGCGGCTGTAACTCATCGTGCGGGCCGAGCTGGTGCAGATTGTCGCGGTCGAGGATGTGGCGCATCTCGGACTGTCAACTCCGCTTTGACATTCGTCATCCCGTCACAAGGCGTAGTGGAATCACGTTGCCTTCCACATCATACCTCACCCACAGCTGCGGAACTCTAAGCCACCTTTCTTTCTGCAGCACATCGTTTATTTCACCCCACGGGAATGGGTCGTGTGCACTGACTCTGCATGTGTGCTGCAAAAAAAATGAAAATTCTGGCATTGGAGGCTCATCCGCAACGCTGGTGATGGCTGATTTAATGTCTTACAACCTTGTCTACGAAGCAGGGACACGCTAGTTTTCCAAGGGGTTCCAGCCAATTGCGATGTCGAAGGGAGCATATTCTTCTCCATTGCCCGCACTACCAACCTTCCCGAACCACACTTTCCGGATCCCTCATCGAGCTCGACTCCCCCCCCCCCCCCGCGCTCTCTCACAAAAGTGTTTGGTCCCTGGCCACATCCTGCACACCAACGCTCTGCTCTTTTCAGCTTTCTGGATAGCATAGGACGTACAATTAGACTTCGATCCTTATTGTGAAGCGGCTTATTACTTCACTCCTCGCATTACCACTAGCAATGGGGTAGCGTATCGCCGCTGGCAATGAGACTTCCCATTCATCATCTCGCAATAAAGTTGTTGTTGAGACGAGTACTGTGCTTTGCATCGGCAGACTCTAAGTTACTCACCCATTCACTATTGTCCCTACTAAATTGCATGCATGTATGTATCAACTCGGCGTTTCAACTCGAAACTGTACAATACAAAGCTCTTCCCTTTATGCCCAGTAAACCACCAATATCCCAAGGATGTCCCAAAATAGTCATGGACGTCACCGATATCAAGAACGTCGCCTGGATGTCCAGCAGACATCAGCTTTTGGTCGTGCAAATTTGCTCCTGCCAAGTACGTCCCTGGGATATCCTGATTTTCTCCACTGCGACTTCATTCGCGAATATATATAGAGGCACATTGGACATTCACATAACAGCTAAGCCATGACAAAGCCGCATTTCGGTGACGCCTTCGATATATATGGTGAGTATTTTTTTGTTCATCCAACATTATAAAACAGCGACGTGCGATAGAAAGAATAGGTGCATCAAAAACCTATGAAAGAGGTTAAAATTTGTCACGTATTTCCTGTCATAGACAGCGTAAAACGGTCATTGCGTGTTTCATTGGCATCCCTTTTGTCACAGGGCAGACTTCTTTTGAAGCCCAGCAAATCCACCAAACAGAATAGCAGGGGGCGCTACAAGCGGCTTCGACTCCCTATTCTATCCAATCCAAGACAGGTCACTCCCCAGGCTTGCCGGCGGTGTAAACTGCGAACAGCTCACTGTCTTCTGCTTTGGCGATCAAAAGGAAAAACTGGCGACCTATTGCGACTACGATAATTGTAAGTACTTCCAAGACTGTGTTAATGATATATGTTTTATGAGATGTGCGTTCCACTAGGTTGGATTGTACGTTTTGCGAGTGACAAGAAGTAGGCTTAGAAGCTAGTGAAGTGAGCATCGTCAACGCAACGTGCCGATCAGCTTAGCGACGAAAGTATACAGCGATGCCGAAGTACAGACAGAAGTACGTCATTCAAAAAGCAACTGCTCGTGCTCGTGAAACGTTGTTACTGTTAAGTGAGGGCCGTTCGACATCTGCTCCGCAACCGTTGCATGCTGTTCCCGACCGCGGGCATTCATCACTTCGTTCCGCGCCAAGCGAAGCGGCGTCCGACGATTCAAACAGCGATAACAATAACGACAATGATAATGAGAATGTTGCTGCATCAGGTTCTGATTCGCAAGGTTCTTCTTCTGAAATCAGCTTTGATGGTGAGCTTCATCGTACGTCATGTGTTGCTAATGAAAGTACTTCGGACAGCTCTTCCGACAGCAGCAATGACGAAGCTACGCCTGGTGATCTTCCTGATCTTAGTACTGTGCTACGAACATGGGCACTCCGCGAGAAAATAAAACAGTCGTCACTGTCGTTGCTGTTGGGAATACTTCGCGCGTATCCCTATCATGCTGATCTCCCGAAGGACGCCAGAACACTTTTGCAAACGCCCAGAAATTCAAGCCAACATATAATCGACATGGCCCCTGGTGAATATTGCCATTTTGGTTTGCTTCCTGGGCTTCAAGATATCTTGCGGTATGCTGGTCAGCCTCCCTCACACATTCGGCTTGGATTTAATATTGATGGTCTCCCTCTGTCCAAGAGCACTAAAGTCGAACTGTGGCCCATCCAGTGCCAGGTGAAGGATATTGACATGCCACCATTTCTCGTCGGTGCCTATTGTGGTCGTTCCAAGCCAAGCTCACCAAATGATTTCCTCAGGAAATTCATTGACGAAGTGAAAGACCTACTTGAGGAAGGCATTGTGATTAATGGTTCATCCATTTCAGTAACATTTCATTCATTAGTATGTGATGCTCCTGCCCGTTCTTATGTTCTTTGCACGAAGGGGCACATGGGATACTCTGGATGTCCAAGGTGTACAGACGAGGGAGAGCATACCATGAACAGAATGAGCTTCTCTACATCAATATCATCGTTAAGGACAGACGAGAGCTTCCGAACTCAGGCTGACCCAGACCATCATCGTGGCACATCGATATTGACAGAGCTGCCTATTGATGTTGTAAAAAATGTGCCACTTGATTATATGCACTTGGTGTGCTTGGGTGTCACAAAAAAGCTGCTCTTGCTCTGGGTTAGTGGACCGTTATCAGTCCGCCTCGGTCCGAGAGAAAGAGCCATGATAACTGAAGTGAGTCTTGCGCTGACAGACCACATACCGAGAGACTTTGCTAGAAAGCCGAGGGGCATAGACGAAGTGGATAGGTGGAAGGCGACGGAATTCAGGACATTTTTGCTGTACACCGGCCCTGTAATCCTGGAGTCCGTGCTCCCGAAGCCGCTGTACCTGAATTTTTTGACACTGCACTGTGCCATATCTATCTTGGCTAATGAGAGCCTCTGTCGCACACAGAGTGACTATGCTGCATCCCTGTTGGGACACTTTGTCCGGACGTTTGCTGACCTTTATGGTGCTCAGTTCATCTCTTTTAACGTGCACTGCCTTTTGCACTTAGCAGACGACGTAAGAGAGTATGGCCCACTAGACTGCTTCAGCGCTTTCTCCTACGAAAATAATATGCAGGTGTTTAAACAATTGCTGAAGAAGCCGGGAGCAACGCTGAGCCAGCTCTATAATAGGATAAAAGAAAGGCAGCTTGTGGAGTCAAAGACTGTGCAAAGCAGGAATTGCAACATAGAATGCAAGCGCCCTCACGATCGTGGTCCCCTCGTGCTTGGCTGCTTGCCACCGCAGTACGATGCTCTGAAGCTGAGGAACTTTATGCTAACGTGCACAGGCGCAGACCGGTGGTGTATGATAAATGACCGGATTGTGAAGATAAAAAACTTTGCAGTTCTGAAGTCATCAGGTCAGCCATGTGTGATCGGCCATGAGCTCACTTCAAAATGTGATATGTTTCTGAGACCATTTCCATCATCTCTAATTGGGATTGTAATCGCTTCTGGACTGTCAGAGCTTAAAGCATGGCCACTTGAAAATATTCGAAAGGTTGTTCAGTTGCCTCACGAGAAAGGGAGTGTCATCATACCACTGGTGCATTTGAATCGCTGATGAAAATCATGGCGCCTACGTAACCAAGTCCCAGTTTTTTACGGACATTCCAAAGTAGATCAAAGTTATGAATCGTTATAGGAATCATGCTGTATTTTTTATTTTTTGTGGATGTTGTACAGAGACAGATGTTGGTTGTTGACTGCTTTGCAGATGCAATACGCAATTGTTGAATTTACCGAAACACAAGAGGTCGAGGTGGTTCCTTGCTCATGGATCACTGGCGACAAATGTCTTTGGCCAAATCGGCCATCAAGCAAGGTTCAACGTATGGTGAAAAAAGGTTTGCCTCCTGGGCTAGACCGAATGGAGTACAGTGCCAAAGTGAAAGGAATATTTGGTAAGGTACACGTATAAAATGCTGAGCATGTTACGTTAATCACCCTTCCTTACAGCATCATACCACGATGCTCGGCTGAAGCTGCCCCTGTCTGAGTTAACTTCGGACATTGGTTCAGATGTTGTTCCTGCCAAGAGAAGGCGAAAGGCGAAAGTGTTTGAAAGTGAAGAAGAAGAAGAAGAAGGAAGCTTCCCACCTCTTCCCGAAAGCTTCGTGAAAAGCACTCAAGGTACCTGTCCAATTGTTTTGCTTTAATGCTTGTGCCAATCCATATGTTAATACCTTGCAGGTGCAACTCCAATATGAGTGGCTTCCAGTAAAGCACAGGCACTATGTGAGTTCATGGGCATATTATGAACTGTTTGTTATTTTTAACCTTTGATTACCTTCACAGCCGCACGACCTGATGCTAGGAATGACACCCAATGTGTCAGCCAAGGTCTGTATCCATGAATGTAACTCAACATGTTCCCGATGTTTCACAAAGGTCCCCCAACTCGATAATTCGAGCATGTGTGCGGAACAGAAGCCTTACACGCTTTGTAGCTCGCCGGTGCTTGTCGTTCTTTCTGAGGAGCTCATTTTACTCGTTGTAGGACACTGCAGTGAAAAATAAAAAAAATGGGGGTCATCTCAGTGCTCCTTTAAAGCTCGTTCACATGGTGCACATTTCAGACGAAAGCCACCCTAATTGG
This sequence comes from Ornithodoros turicata, assembly GCF_037126465.1. Classification (NCBI taxonomy): domain Eukaryota; kingdom Metazoa; phylum Arthropoda; class Arachnida; order Ixodida; family Argasidae; genus Ornithodoros; species Ornithodoros turicata. Next base: position 244,127 of record NW_026999359.1, read on the forward strand.
TTGTATGTATCTAGGGGCGTTGCTGCGTGTATAATTGCATATTATACTTTGTCGTGCGTGTGGGTTGATTGTTATATCAGGTGACCAGTTCATGCTGAGTACTAAGAATGTCTTCCATTATTCTTCAGGATCCAGCTATCTGCTGCAACCAGGGGATGAGTCAGATGCTGATTCTGGTGAGCAAAAATATATTCAAATGTGAAGGTTTTGTAGCAGTTGGATATATGCAATCCTCCACAGTGATATCTGAACCAGACTCAGGATCTGCATCAGTACCTCCATCATCAACAAAAAGTATTCTAGGAAGCAGTGACATGTCTACACGTAAGCGTACAGATCATGTTGCAGAATGCTTGACAATGTAGTCATCAGCGTTTGAATAATTTTGTGGCCTTTTGCACTTCACTGGGTATGGTAACTAAAGTAGGAATTGCTTTGTAGGTACAGCAGTGCAAAACAAACCTGCAGATGAATCTTCTTCAGTCAATGCAGAAAGCAGACCCGTGCCTCTACATGGTGTGTATATAGTGCAATATAAAGTAAGGCCACAGTCATGTTTAGGAAAGTGGTATGTCCAGAGATGCACAAGGAACTTCATGCTTCATTTAAACATTATATATATATATATTAAAGTCAGCAACTACGTTTTCTGTGAGAACGATGTGTCAGATCCCCATTTTATACTTTCAGAGTTCCAGCGTCAGGTTCTTCGATTACTGAACATCATACGCTTGAACCAGCAACAGCAGGGCGACCTCCTATATGGCTTCACATCTTTAAAGTCTAGTACCGTGATGCCTGAACAGCCCATAATTGTGCCAGAGCCACTAGACACCATTGAGCAGCTGGACCAGTTCGAGAAGCAGCTAACACCAGAAACCGAGAAGCAGCTGGTAAGATACCAGCCGTAGTGCCTGACATGGAGTAGATTCAGGCTAGCTCGTGAACAAACTCCATAATATAAAGGCCTGAGTCTGGGTACACAGGGGGACAACACAAATGCACAACTCAAACCAGCAATAGTCTACTAATCACAAGATAACCATGTACATATAGTCACACTGCATGGGAAGAAAAGGGAAACGAAAGGTACCAAGGAGGTCACGATCTCGGAATGATAGAGCAAGGCTTCAGCATACTGGATGAGTTGCTACAGGGGCAACACTAGCACAGTTTCCTGCATTGAGAATTGCCAAAGCCTCTCACCCATAGTGTGTTATATATAGTGCCTGACCAGCAGCATGGCCGAGTGGGCTAAGGCATCCGCTCGTTGGTGATCACCAAGGTCGTGCTATAGACTGGGAGGTGGTGGGTTCGAATCCTTCCTCCGGCTGTGCTGCCTGAGGTTTTCCCTGGGTTTTCCGAGGACTTTCCAGGCGAATGTCGGCACGGTTCCCCCTGAAGTCGGCCCAGGACGCACACTAATCCCCCTGTCCCCCACTCCTTCCTGCTGTCCTCTCTCTGTCTGTACACCGCTCATAGCCACAGTTGCTTCACGGTGCTAACACGCAATAAAAAAAATAGTGCCTGACCTGCACCCAATATTTAACTTTATGGAGAGTATCTCTTTTCTGTAGTCGATAAACAACAGTTACATAAATTACATTTAATAAGTAGTATATGTGTATGTTTTCCTCTGAAAGTGCACTGCTATTTAATTTCTGCTTCAAACACTTTTCACAAGCAGTGTCTATTCCTCTGGCTTTTTAAACTCATAGGACTCTTAGATCCTCCTTTGTATTCGGGAAATTCTGCATTTATTCCGTCTCCATAGTTATCTCTAGCCGTGAGCATGATGCGACATTGAGCTCAAAAAAATATATGAATATCAACTTGTATATATTTTTGTTGTTTTTGCGCAGGCTCTAGAGCTAGCACGTCTGGGAGGAACCTCCTGTAAAATCGCAGTGAAGAGGATGCTTTGTCATCTCCTAACCAACAAGTTAGCCATGCTGTTTAGTTGGCTTGGCAACAAAGGCAAGGATAGCTTCAAGCACCTCAAGATCGTCAGCATCATGTTGCGTAAGTCTGCAAGGTGAAATTTGCAAACGCTTTCTTCCAATAGTGACGTTACTTCAGTGTCGTTACTAATTTGCTCTTCACGATATACATGTCAGATTGTCTATCACACTGCAAACACTGCTCCGCAGCAGTATCATACACAAAGTCGCAGTTTGGTGACCATCAGCACCATTCCCACAGACATATACTGCTGCCGGTCAATAATTTGAACTCCAAAGTATAGACTTTACCAGTTTTTCAGATTTCTGTTCCAATAATTCAGACAGTTTCTCAAAGACGTGCTCGATTCTTTGTACTAGTCATGTTCAAACCTGCTTGATTTTTGGCACGCAGTCCCAAGTGTCAGAATGCAGAAAAGCAACGGCCCGCATGACCGATAAAGTGTTCACTTATTAAATAAAAATAACTTTCAAATTTTACGTTGCACACTTGCAGAACCTGTTTTACGCATGGGTGATTCCAGCTCGAACGTCCCAGTGGTGTTGCTCGACGAACGTCGATTTCCGAGAAAAAAATATATGATGTTGGGACATGCGTAAACACCCACCAGAAAAAAAATATTTTTTTCCAACGCAGTTTAGAATGGCCGTAGGGCGGGATCGAATGTTCGCTCTGGGCGAAAAACCATGGCGCGCTTGTGGAGGGAATACGGCTGTAAATAAATAAACAAGTTCGAATTAGGTCATTTTAAGGAAAGTTAGTGTCATCTCTGACAGCTTCCATACCTCATGCAATCAACGCATTAAACCATACTGGAAAAGCAAAGTCAGTGCACATTGTGCCAAGTTCGGAATTTTTTCCCTTAGCCAACGGTTGGTGAAAAATCAGCTGACTATATTTTTCTCTGATAGTTAAGTAACAATACATTGCACAGAAAACTATTTTAGGTCATGTGACATATGGTTTATTTTCTGCAAAATTGCAAAGTTGGCCTTTTGAGCAAATATCGGTAAATACAGCATGCAAAAAAGGGATCGGTAGACGAGTTCCGGATCCGAATTTACCATCCGAGGTAGTCATCATTATTCCGGTTAACACTACTGAAAGTATCGCAAGGGCAGCGGCGTCACAAGTGGTTGCTTAGAGTGTGTTCTTTTTTTTTTTTTCTCTCAAAAGAATGAAATCGCCAAACACAAGCTTTCACTTGTAGCTGGCAACATTTGCAGATTGCTAGTCTTGTAACATCGCATGCTGCAAGGCAATGGTTTGTGCCAAGGGAATCCGTTTATGGTCCCAAGCATAAGCGGTCTAGATCTTTTTCGCGATGCTTGCGAGGAGTCAGCTGTATCCTTCTGGTAATTGCACTGTAATGAACAATGTAATAATTATGGTAATTGTGCCATGATGTACCAAGTACACCAAGTACAAAAGGAGAGCACGCTAGCCACTGACCTGGAAAGCTCTTCCCCAAATTATTCAACGAACTTTCATGTGAGATAGTCGCACATGTGTGGTCTCCTAAACAGGGTTCTCCACATGTCCTGTCTTATCTTGTGTTCCAAACAAAACCAATCGGCAACATTGTAATGGTAACGTGTTGGCTTGCTGAGCCCAAGATTGCGAGTTCGATTCTGGCCGAGGACGGTAGCAATGCGGGGGAGGTAAACATTTTGCTTCGAGCACCATGTGTCGGAGATTTCTGACGCACGTCAAAAGAACCCCAGGTGGTCAAAATTATCCGCAGTCCTACTCTGCGGCACGTGCAACATGTCACCACAAAAATATGCTGACACACCTTACGTGAAACATCACGGCACCATTGCCATTATTATTACGTTTTTCATTAGGGTGCAATTACCAGAAGGACACAGCTGACCGCTCGCAAGCATCATGAAAAAGATCTATGCCACTTATGCTTGGGACCATAAACGGATTTCCATGGCACAAACCATTGCCTTGCAGCATGCAATGCTACAGGACTAGTAATCTGCAAATGTTGCCAGCTGCAAGTGAAAGCTTGTGTTTGGTGCTTCCATTCTTTCGACATACAAAAAGAAGAGCTCTAGAAGACCACTTGTGACAGTGGTGAAGACCACTGCAAGTCGCGAAAGCATTGCTCAGCGCCATTTCATATGCTATGGCAACTTTAAAAATTCGTCACGCGGGATCAACAAAAAATGCCCTGCAGATACTTTCAGTATTAGTAGCCGGAATAATGATGAGTACTTCGGTGGTAAATTCGGATCCAGAACTCGTGCACCAATTCCTTTTTTGCACGCCGAATTTGCCGATATTTGCTCAAAAGGTCAACTTCACAATTTTTTAGAAAATAAACTATATGTCACACGACCTAAAATATTTTTCTGTTCAATGTATTGGTACTATGCTATCAGAGAAAAATATATACAGCTGATTTTAGCCAACCGTTGCTAATGGAAGAAATTCTGAACTTGGCACAATTTGCGTTGACTTTGCTTGTCCAGTATGTTTTAATGGGTTGATCCCTTGAGGTGCGGAAGGCTGTCAGAGATGACACTATCTTTCCTTAAATCGACCTTATTCGATTGTTTTTTACAGCCGTATTCCCTCCACAAGCGCCACAGCGCGCTCTGGTTTTTCGCCCAGAGCCCACATTTGATCCCGCCCTACGGCCATTCTAGACTGCGTTGGAAAAAATTTTTTTTTCTGGTGCACGTTTACGCATGTACCAACATCATATTTCTCGAAAATCGACGTTGGTCGAGCAACACCGTTGTAACGTTTGAGCTGGAATGACTCGTATTGGGACCTTAAGCGAAAAATATTCCAAGGGAAAAAAAGTCTACGTTTAGTGATTTTGTTTTTCAAGTAATTAATCGGTTTCGGTTTACAGGTTTGTTATATGGAGTAGCACGTCAGTGCGCTCTTATGAATCACCTACATCCTTTGGAAAAAGTGATGCATGGGCAGTGCTTTTACAGAGTTTACAATTGTCCACTCGTGTTGGCATCTAGGACATTTTCTAGTTCAATGCAATTGGTAGTAGAATGCAATTCTAGTACGGTAATGCAATCCTGCTTTATTTACAGGTGGTGTGCGGCAGATAAAAAAGTTGGAAAAGACGACTGAGTTCGATGTGGAAACTGAAATCAAATCATGGTTGCGCCACGCGAAAGAGCGACAGGCCCGAACGCAGAAGGAGTGAAACACAGGTACCTACATTACTGAGCTTGGTGTTCTCTGAGAGGCACTTGTTCGCATAATTTAGGTGACATAAGTCAAATTTCTTTACAACAAAACTTGACCACGAAATAAATTTGTAGTAAATGTCACTTTGTTAAAGATGATGTGTCATGCTCTAGGGGCACTGGTGGGACAGAAAAATTGCTGTAGTAGCATTTGTTAAAAAGGTCTTCACCTTAATGCATTTTGACTGTACAATTACATTAGCTTGAGTAATTAAATATTGCATCGAAAGCAATTCTAATATGGGGTGTCAGAGAACCTCAGGGTTCACGAGGCAGCCCCGTTTTATGACTCCCTCAATTGGTGGACAGTGGACCTTTTTCACAATGGCCCATGTACATGCATATGACCTTGAGGTGCTGGAGTGGTTTATCTCAGTATACACTGTTTGGCGCAGTATATGAGGACAGAAATGGGGAGACTGCGCAAGGTCGTCAGTCCAACTCCAGACTGGTTTTCGTTCTTTGTGCTCCCCACATGGATTTGTTCTGACACGGGCCGAGCATGGTTCGCTGGTGTGTCACCAGGATATGACGTGTGTGTGAAAAAGGTCCCTTTGTTGGGGAACGGTAGCCGTTCACAAATTGAGGGTTCACTTTAACCTGACATTTGCCTCCTGTTGTTGCTGAAAATTATAGCCCATTCCCCCAAAGCATAACCCATCTTATTGCACATTCCCTTTTCAAAGTGGCAGGCTAGCAGCGAATGGGACCATACAAACTTAGACATGTGCGTTGGTAACCAAGTCACCTGTTTGCAAGTCCATACGGTATCATTCGCTGCTAGCGTGGCACTGTGAGGAAACAAGGCGGAGAGCATGCTTCGTAAACTGTTATCCAGCACTGTTGAACAGCACATTTTGTTACACACTTCAGCTCCTCTACAAACAAACCCAGACCGAAATCTGTTCCGTATGATCGATACAGTTCTTGTTTCTTTTGCAGCCACCCAGACTGACCATCCAAGGCTCCTATAAAGGCTACATTGTTGGAGTTACAAGGTGACTTGCCAGAGCCTAGTCGAGTCTACCTAGTCAAGTATTCTACATTGTGAGAACTTTTACTGCTACGTGTACCTGTTTTTCTTACTAAGCGAGCTGCTTAAAGAAGTAGAGCACCGTCAAACATTTTCCTTAGCACCGGGTGTTTGAAACTCATCACAAACTTTTTGGAAGATGCTGTGTGAAGTTTGCAAGTTATCCTTTGGCACAAGTCTGCAACATTTACACCATACGTGCCTTTCTATGTTCTAGTTGTAGTAGCTATTGCGGTCCTAAGCTGTGCGTTCATGAAGCCATGCTGCCTTGCGTGTCAAGGAATGGTATGTTGAAAGTTAAGTGTTTTCGTGCGGCTTCCTCGAGTGATACCCCTGTGGTATAGTCAGTCTTCGATGATCACCAAAACCAGTGTCCATTGAATGCTGGTGTAGCATCCCCTTTACACGCATGGGGGCAGGTGAGATTGAACAGTCATTGGACATTGGCATTGATGACCATCGAAGGCTGGCTGTTTAACAGGGTTATTAGATGTCATGCCCCCGATCTTTATCCTTTAGACCATTACCATGTTTTTTGATGTGCGGAACATTTTTAGCTGCTAATTTTGGTGTCACAAGAACAGTTCATATAGAAGACACGCTGCCTTTGTAATTTTTCAAAGATGTGTCATGTTGTGGTGGCAACTTTAGACCTGTGTATCTCATGTTTGCATTCCTGTCAATCCCTACGTTACATACATAACTTTAGTTTAATTTTTTAGGTTGTATTGTGTTGGTGACTCTAGACGTGTGTACCTCATGTTTGCATTCCTGTGAATTCTTGCACTGCAATAACTAATTCCTTGGATTTTATAAGATTTTATTGTATAACTGTTATATGGTCACGAATATGATCTAATTTGGTGGCTTTGTCGCTGCTTTTTATCCTACCTAGTCATGATATGATACTCATTTTTGCATTATCTATAATAAAGCTGTCTGTTCATTTTAGCAGTTCTTCCCTGCTGATTCTTACGAGAGCATGACATATGCCTGCAGGCCTTGTCAGAGCAGTCCTGTATTTGGTAGTAATCCCACAGCATAGCAACACCACTCCCATCAAAAACTGTAACATTTATCTGCATGGTGAAACATATTGCATGGGTGTACTTGCAGGGCTGTTCTTTTCCGACGGCAGTGGTGTAGCTGTGCAGTTCGCAATATATCATTTCAGTGTATGCTGAGATTTATTGATAGCCAGTATCAGACCCGAGTGTGCGCCACTCGTCAGCTTTTATGTGGCTGCGTCAATGCTCAGCTCTGTACTAAATCGGCCAACTGTTATTTTAGCGAAAGCGTGAACAGTTAACATAAAAACTTAATAATATTGCATAATGACTACATATGCAAGCCAATTTTATGGGAAACAGTAAACGTCCCATTGACGTCCAGTTGTCCAGAATAGATGTTCCTGGGACGTTCCCTGGACTGCAAAATGAGGAAGAAAGTCTATTCCCATGGACGTCCCATGGATGTAAACGGGACGTTCTGAGACCTCCCTGGGATATCCAAATGTCAGATTCAGTTCTTCCCCAGGATACCCTTGGGACGTATTTGGTTTACTGGGTAATGCCTCCTTTCAGGTCAGCATCCCTGGTAGGGTCGCTGGAGCAAGGGATTTATAATAAACATGAAGAGGCGATTTCATTCAGATGGGGTCCTAACCTTTGTATCTCCGATTTCTTTTAAAATTGTTCATCTGATAGGCCTGTCTGTACCATGAATATCATAACTGATCCCACATAGAAATAGGATATAAATTTCTGCAGGTAACGGGGCGAAATCTGTGCGCTTCCTTACTCACCTGTTTCGTCAACTTTCGAGCACTGCATCCCCGCACTCATAGCTTACAACAAGAAAATAGATTTCGTGGTCCGCCTCATTCTGAACTTTCACTCTGCGAGATAATTTCAGTTCCTGATGAGAGGCTAATTGTCTTTAAATTGTCTGTAAATGCAAAACCCATCTTTGATTCTAGTAAAAAAAAGTATTCCAAGAAGAAAATGTAGGCTTTCTCATTATAGTTCACTTCCTCATCTGGCTTCAACATCCTTAACCATTTTCGCAGATACCTCCCGAAAAGCGGCTCACTCGGGCTTTTATCCGCAAATGTGTCAGGAGCAGCTCGATAGGAAAACGAAAAGTTCCAGACGATGTTGCAATGACCTTCTGCGTAACTTTTTTCTTCTAGCACTTGCATTAACGGTGACTGTTTCAAGGTTTCTACAGTTCTTTCCACTGGTCTGTTGGATTGCGAAATGCACGGTGGTGTTAATGCATGCTCAATGCCATTCAACTTTTAAAAATTAGCAAACACTTCAGCAAAGGAGCAAAATCAGCAAACACTTCAGACCGCAACTGCGGTCTGTTATCAGTGACAACTTGTCTTGGTAGTCCATATGAAGCAAAAATGGACCTTACAGTTTGCACTGTTTTCTGGGCAGTCGTGCTAGACTTTATTTTCACCTCCAACCACTTTAAAAATGTATCCACCAGTAACTAAACCTTCTCTGCGAAATCGGTAAGCACTCTTTCCCAACGAACTGTAGACACGGACCGTGATTACAAAGCAACAGACGGTGATGCTGGTCGAATACTTTGACATATCACGCAACTTTGTACTCGCTGCATAACTTGTTCATCGACGCCTGGCCACCAAACAATGGTTTTTGCAAAAGATTTCATTTTGCAAACTCCAGGGTGTTGTTCATGCAACCAATATTGGACCCGTGTCGCCAATGACCACCCAATATGGGCGCGATATTGTGTGCTGCTTGCGTTGCTGTTAGGGGATCTACTCTAATAGGAGAAAAGTAGTGTAATTCTTCTTGGTCTTTCGCCACATTTGGAAGCGGTAGTCTAGAAAGACCATAAACATTTGGTAGGGTTCTTCCTCTACGATACTCGATCTTGATGTGGTATGTTGGGAGAATGTTTAACCAACGGTGTACTCTTCCCACCGCTACACTGCTTGTATGTCGATACGGATCAAATGCGTGGCTAGTGCTTGGTGGTCAGTTATGATGGTAAACATCCTGCCCTAGCTTTTCTGAAACTTGTTTACGCCAAATATAATGGTGAATGCTTCTTTTTCTATATGAGGATAATTACGCTCACAACGTACGAGAAGCATATTCTGTCGGTTTCAGTGTGTTGTTAAAGGGACCGAAAAGTGAATATAAACCTATCGAAACGCAACGAAAAGCTTGAACCTTCAAAAGTTCAAATATCAAAGAACTCCGCTGAAATTGCTGTAGTTTTTCTATAATCGAATTTGCCATAATTGCATGTCCAGGGACATAGTAGGAAGCCGAGCAGTCTGTCAACAATTGCATGACACCGCGCCATCTGTCGAGGACGCATGTAATACGCGCCATTTCGTTCGCTAATCCGGCGAAAGCGAAAATGGCAGTGGGCGTTTGTGACCACTTTCTGTGTCGATAATGTCGAGCCTCTTTAACATCAGTGCGCTGGTATTCCGCATTTGAGAACTGTCGCTCACACAGAACTTCTGTTCGTGCGTTAGCGTGGTGGAAATTGTGTGCCACTGGTGTGTGCTTCGAAGCAGAAGATTCCTGGTCCAGAGATTAACCGGTGTTGCATTCGTCCTCACCAGTAGCTCGCCGTGCTATGGACATGGACTGCTTTGTGAAATTTCCGTGTATCAGGGAGAAGCACTTGTGTCAGCCGAAACAAGCGCTGTTTTTTCGTTGTGCAGGTGTTCATGTGTGAGATGCAAACCGACGCATACTACGGTTTATACGGTCTATATATATATACAGCAGATAGACAATTGCATCACAACTAACGAATATCTCGAAATACTGTGCCTTCGCATGCGCGGCAGCGCCGTGTGGTCTTTACACGCTGCTTGAACGGCAAAATTGGACGGGAAACCCTTATTTCTGTCACCTGTCGACCACTCACAAGAAGGATATGGGGTGCTCCGAGAAAATACAATAGAAAGTACCAAACTGGATCACGATCTGTGTCGTGCATGCTATTAGGGATGCTTTCTAGGATGCTAGGACTACGTAATTATGTTGTTGGTAAGTTGTCGGCATGCTGATGTGCTATTCCGTTATAGCACATCAATATAGTAGAGAACACAGTAGAGAGCGTGATGGCTGCAAACTCTCAATTGAATATTTATTCAACAGAAGAAGAAACCGAAATCATAAGTAGAAAAAGGCAGTGCCCATGCAAAGCAGGACCACATTAATCTATGAGAAGGTAGGATTGGGAGAGCAATAAAGCGAAATGACCATTGTTTCCGAGATAAGGGAAGTCTGCAAATTTGGGTCCGATATGATGTAGCCTTGCATGGCTCGCTGCAGCTGTGACACGCTTTGAACAATTCCAATAGGGGGCTTCAAAGACAATGAACCTTCTTAGAGCAGTCGTGTTTTACTGGACATTCAAGTGTAGAGGATGCATCTTCAAAAAATTAATTAGCGTTCTTTAGTCATAACTAGCCTCAACAGGAAGTATTCCTCTACCCTTCAAAGTAGCTAGTAGTTCTCATCGGTTTCTTCTCCTACAGTTGACGTCATACGAATGTTCTGCACGTTTCCAAAGACTCCAAAAATGTCACAGAGTCTGCAACACGTAACAGATCTAGTGCTTCCATATGTGGACTTTGCATATCTGCTTTCAGCTATTTCTGTCATGTCAACTTGAGTGCCTGGATCACACGCACACGAAACAGTCTAGCTCCACTTCAACACTGAAAGGCACCTAAAATCAACTGTATTGATGCTGACAATGCTCAGTACGGGACAAGTAGGATAACAGCAGTATAACAGCAGTAGGTAATAGTAGGACCAAGTTAAATGGAATTGCTATACAGTAATTTATACATGTGACACCTGTACATACCTAAGAGGTTGTGTTGAACTCGTCACCTCGGTGAAGCAAAATCACTGGTTACTGAATATCAGTTTGCTTCGGACGTCTTCGCAATTCGCCTACAACGTCATCTTCGTTGTCATCGGCAGCAAAATGAGCTCAGCACACACGACACGACTGCTCTAAGGGCTGTGTGCTACGAATCACATTCGTTTTCGCGCACTGTCCTGTGGAATCTTGTGGTAGGAAACGCCCGTCGTCGAAGATGAATAAAGACGATTTTTGCATCCCCGAACACCAAACCTACGCCAGGCATATGTATGTCTTTCGAATACTTGACACAGCAGCCACAGACATGTCGTTCACTTCCATTTTCTGCTTCGCGCGACCAGCATGACCACCCACGACATAGACAATAAACCACGATGAGCGCGATAATACAGACGGCCTCGCAGATGGCGCAGTGGTTCGTAGCTCGCGGCGAAGTAGCTGAATGCTCTATTAACGCTTTAATAATGTAGAAACTATGAATGTGAACGGTCATTTTTAAAATGTGGTTCTCCTATTCTTTCACATAAAGACCTCTATGTTCCTCTTCTTGTTTTTTTTTTCAACAGGGCTGCCCTCGGTGTCCGTGTCCAACCGCCTCATAGATCCTTCGTATTGCGAACTGTAGGATGGGACAAACGGAAGCTTGTCCACATCCCACTTAAAACATGATTCTGCTCTCGCACAAACTTGTAGAGAAACAAGTTGTTGCTGGGACAATCGCCCCCGAAACGATTGAAATACTGGAGAAATGTTACTTCGACGACGACTGCAAACGCAGATAGGGTTCTGGCGACAGCTACCCATCACCTGTGCCAGCTATAGAAGTTTGCTCGTGTGGCGGAAGTGCCAACAATCAAAGTGGTCGCCTCTCGGGCCTAGCGGCATCCATGCTCAGTGACATGGTCTGGCTCAAGCTATCCCCACTGGTTTCTTTTCTTTTCCTTTCATTTTTTTTTTGTTCTTGCTGGGATGAGACTGATGTCCTTCGGTATCATCGAACGTTTGCGGGAGCGTTAGGTGCAGGAAAAAAATGAATAAAATGTTTCTACTCCTTGGCGTACTGCCAAACGTGTGCAAAATGCGACGCCGTTATAGCAGTCCTAGGATGGGACTCCTTTTTCGGATGTAAAAGATACACACTATCGCTTGTTTTAGAAGATCAGCAATATTCTATCTAAAGGGTACCATAAAGGAAGCTGTACAATCGAAAGTGTATAACGTCATGCAAGCCACTTCGAAGGAATCGAGCGATTCACTTACCTTGTTTACCGAAGCGTTGCTGTTAAGACCTTCCGATGTTCTAAAACTCTCTATTTGTTCCTAAGGCAATGAAGCTGAACGTACGAGTGTCAGCGCCGTCCACCACTCGGGCAATTCTTGTTCGTCCGTGTGGTCCTAAATTCCGGTAACGCAGCGTATAGGTTTGTGAATTCTGTAGTAGTTTATGTTGTCCATGCAGCGTACGCTGTATGGCTTGCTTCACACGGCAGCGTTTCATCGCGTGCAGACAAATGTGTGCGTACACGCACGACAGAAGCGATCAGCTAGTGGTGGTGGTGAGTCAAAAGGCTAGCCGTTGTCGGCCTCACAGAGCTTGGAAACGCCACTTGGAAACGCCACCGTGGACAATGTGCGTCCTGGGCCGACTTCTAAGGGAACTGCACTGGCATATGTCTGGAAGCGTCTCAGGAAAGCACAGGAATAAATCCAGACAGCACAGCCGACACTGGGGTTAATATTCGGGAACTTCACATGCATGCGTGGTGCCGCAACTGTCACCCAACGCGGTGTTGTGACGTCAAGTTTAATGTACACATTTTAGTTCGGCGTGTCGCACACTACAGTTAGTTTGTGCGCAACTCAATTGTTAACGTGTGATTAATCCTGAATAGCTCTTGTTACCTCCATGCATTCCATGTTTGCTACGGCCATGTTGAAACATGTATTGTCACGTATAGGGACAACGACTAGTAGGAAAATCACCTCTCTCGATCTGCTCCGAATGAACACCAACAGCCATAATTTCCCGTCATATTCGATGAAGGTGCAGGGCACGATAGGTGAACTTCCCCGTCGTCGTTGTCCCCGTATGTGACAATATCAGGAGGAGAAGTAATTCAGCACGAACTCATAGAAGGCAGCGATTGGTTCCAGCATGTGGCTCGAAGCGTTCGTTGGAGAAAATAAATTGGAGAAAAACAAATACTATATGGAAAGCGCAGCAGACGAGGCGTCCCGGTGGAACATAATTATGCAGGATGCCACATGCTCTTGCTGCTAGGGGCAGACAGGCGTTTAAAAATATTAAGATAGGGAGCTACAAGTGCTACACTCCTAAAAAGAGGTGTACTTAGTGAGTAGAAAGGAATTAATAGCTACCTCCCAAGCAGCACACAATATTGGGCCCGTATTGGCTGTTCATTGGCGATACGGGTCCAATAACGGGCAAGTATCCGGTAAGATTTCCCCCATACTGGCTGAACTGGGCAATACTGGCCCAGTTTGAGCCAATATTGGGAAAATCCTGGGAATATGGGCCCTATATTGCCCGTGCACACCCCATATTGACTGAAAACAAAGAAAATGGTACGTACCCGTGTTGCACAAATGTCCTTCATGATGCAATACAGTGTGCTTTCGAGACGTCAAACGAACGCGTTTGGCCGCTATGGTGGTGGGTACTTGATATTATCTAGCATTTTCTTGAAAACGAAGCCTTGAATGGTGTTTTGAAATCCAGTCGCGTCCGTGCCCTTCTTTTGTCCCGAAGACACTTCGCCAATGTCGTTCTGAAATTTTCTTCTATGAAAAATAATCGCATTGAAAAATAATGCAGTTTATCTTTCAATGCCACTGGCTCAAAAAGTGGCCACCAGCGGGAGGAGCTCACGAGCATGCCACGTCACAACGACGTCACGATGTGACGTAGGTGAAAAACTGCCTATTCGTAGATACAACACACCTATCCTGGTGCCACTGGAACATATTCCAAACACGTCACCTGGTCGAGCTGAAGTGGTATCACGTAGTGCCCAATTCCCACCAGCCCAGCTTGAATTGCCACCAGTTTGGTGCCAGTTGACCACAAAATTGTGCAAACTGAAAACGAACAGGTACCAGTTGACTTCCCAGTTCATTTTTTTTGCCTGGGCGCAGGTGTTTTGAGGCCCCTACAGAAGAGTCTCCAGTTAGTGAAATATATCAGTAAAGTACGAGTGGCCTTCAAGCCAAACTTGAACTCTTCATTTATTGCAAAAGTCAAATGAATTTACAGGTGAGAAATTAGAAGAAATTAAATTAGAAATTTCTCAGTGTAATCTCCAGCTGCACTAATGCACATGTGCCAGCGTTTCGGCCCAGCGTCCCATCGCGGCTTGGATGCCAGCAGCATAGAAATCCTTACCGGCGCGTAGGAGCCATGATATGATGCATTCTTGACATCGTCGTCGCAGCTGAAGTGGCGGCCCCCAAGGAACGCCTTCTGCGGCAGAAGAGATGGAAATCTCTGGGGGCGAGGCCTGGACTATAAGGGGATGTTGCAGCAACTCCCAGCCAAGTTCCTGTAAGGTGCGTGTCGTGCGGTGCGCGGTATGCGGGCGTGCATTGTCCTGCAGGAGGAGGACTCTTTTGGTGATGAGGCCCGGCCACTTTTGCTTCAGCGCCTTATGCACGTCCCTGAGAACCTGGCAGTGATATGCAGTATTGATGGTGGTACCAATGGGCAGAAAATCAACATGAACAACGCCGGCATTGTCCCAGGAAACTGTGGCAATGGCCTTACCCGCAGTCCAGGTGCTTCGCAACTTCTTGGGAGCTGGTGAACCCAGGCGGTTCCACTGTTTTGCTGTGTGTTTAGATTCAGGTGTGAAATGGTGCACTCACGTTTCATTGCAAGTGATGATCCAATCAAGGAATGGCTGTCCTTCAGTGTCAAAACGGTTCCGTAGCCCTTGGGAGGTTTCCAGTCTTCTCTGTCGGTCAAATACGGATACCTGCATTCTTTAAGTGGCACAATAAACATGCACCGAACGGTGGTGAAAAAGCATTTGAACACTGACCTGTACCTTGATTGTGAGTTTTCCATATATGCATGCAAACAGCTCAGCTTATCCTATTGGATAAAGGCCGATAGAACCAGCAACATGCAGTAAATTGTTCCAGATGCGACGTAATGGAAATTGCTTGTTTTGAGGGTAAACAAGTAAAAAGACGAATACAACATGAGCTGTGGCGCCACATCTGCTCCTCACAGAGCCAATGATAATGAAAAAAACGTGCGCTGTTTGTGCATACCCATGTGACATGTAGTGTAACATGCGTGAGTATTTTAATTAGAATGTATTTAAATACCGCCCATCCCTGGTTGGCGGTATATTCAAATTGTGCTGACTATGGTGATATCTCTTACATATTTTTTGTTCCTCGCTCTTCTTTTAGAGTGAGAAACAAAAATATATAGGAGTCTATGCTTTGTTTAGACTTTTTAGCAGTGCCCGTCAGTGTCTTCTTAGCAATGACTTAGCAGTGCCTTTCTTGTTGCAATATTTACCTGCCACAGGCCTTTTGTGGTTTTCTTGTGTCTTCCACTGATATGGGGACACGGTAGCAACATATGCTATGATGCCTTGCAACTAGGCAGATACCTGTCGTCGATCTCTGCAACTATATCAGCCGCCAATGTGCAACATGACATGGTGGTCCGTCAGCTGTTCCGAAACGATTTCTTCAACACAGCATGGTTGATTTTCAAATAAATTGTTTCCCTCCACTCTGTTTCTATGCCTTTCTTTTGATGACCGCTAGTAGCCGGCAACACACAGAGTGGTCTGAACACGAGTTACATGCTCCCGAATTAGTATAGTGACTCACTAGATGGTCCCAATTACTGTGGGGGTCCTAATTGCTAATTAATTGTTCATTCTGTGGTGGCTGCTAACGAAAGAGTCAATACGAGAATAAACCTGATGAAGCAAAGTTGTAGCGAAAATTTTCAGAAGTGATGATAACTCTAGACATTAATGCTACATAACTTAATGTACGACTGTAGATAGGTAAAGCGAAGTGTGCCGCGTGGTTCTGAACATATTTTAACACCTTCACAGTGCAAGGATTCGAGACAGAAGTTAATGTTTGATAAGGCTTGAGTGCCAGATGAAGTCAAGAGACGAGTTAACTGCATTACATATGTTTGTGAGATGCTCTCTCTATGACAGGTATTTAAGTATAGAAATTGACACAAGGACATTGCTATTAATTGTGTATGCGGCTTGGAAGGGAATGTACATGAGTGAGTAAATCATAAGTGTTTGGGCTGAGAGACACATTATGGGGATGGTGGCTGAGTGTGGACTGCATCTAGATGCAAGGAAAATAAATTTCCTTGTTGTTGTCCGCATGTTGTGTGGTAGCATCCTTGCAGAAGGAGGGCATATGCAGCCAGACTAGTCAGTCATTGCAACATATGTACCTGCACAAATTCTGTCTAATCGTTGAGGGATGCGCTCTTAACTAATGTTATTGGTTTATGCTTAGTAGTCGATCTATACTGTACAGTCAGCACCTTTGTGAGGAGCATACTACTCAAATTATACCTCCTATGGGAATATCAGCTACGTCTTTGTTGAAAGCCAGAAATACACAAAACTACTAGCCAAAGTACCAAGCACTGCACGCTTAACTAAACGGTACTCCCTACTTCACATGGCATACTGAATATAAGCGTACGTAGATGGGTAGAAATCCAGCGAACCGGTAGATATGTAGGAAGGGAGTTGCCTCAGGACAGAAGCCGCCGATATTTCGAACAGAGACTGTTCTTCTTCTGCCCAATTGCTTTATTGCTGCCTTATTTCTTCTGCCCAGAAGAAGAACAGTCTCTGTTCGAAATATCGGCGGCTTCTGTCCTGAAGCAACTCCCTTCCGAAATATAAGCGTGTTCCACATATTCCACACAAACAATATCCGTATGTCTTCGGCAGTGAGCAGCAATGCATGCACAGTCTTCATGCTTTCTTTCACCGAAACAACAGGTTATAGCTGTGCAGGAATCAGATTATGTCGCTAAAATCGCTAGAACCACACTCTCAGAAACGAAACGGGAAAATTTACGCTTACATCCAATCTTACCCCTACTAAGCGTAGAGTTCGACAAAATCGCAGACGCCGTATCCGTCAAGCTCTTTTTTACCCGTAAACGCGCTCGCTGTAAGCGTAAAGGGCGGTGTTTTATGCGTAAATGGGACGGATGACATGATTTACTCCTATATCCTGACGCATACAATTTCGTCTTGACGGATAAACTGAGGATATGCGTTGGAGTATTAGCTGTTTACGCCTTTGTTTACGCTATTAACACTTATTGTTTTTCAATTGTTATACGGGACCTGCCTTCTGAGAACACGTACATGGAGCGTCTTTTCTTTTGCTTCGTTAAGGCGGTGCATCACCAACGACGCTCTATGGGAGTCCCCATACATTTTTCAACTCTCGTAGCGCCGCGAAAATTTGGTTGATCTCCGTGCAACTGCTTTTAAATGGAAGAGGATGCTTAGATCTAGTGCCTGATCGAAGCAGATTTTGCGTTTTAGACTCAGAATTTTTTATATCGTCGTCGAAAGGTTTAGGAAAAGCTATATTTCGAGATTCCGCTCGCTTACAAAAAAGAGCCGCCCAAAATCGAAAATCTGGCTCGATCACGCAAGAGAAAAACATATCAAGAACTTCACTCTTTTCACTCTGGCTTCTGGCGTCTCACGGTCTCACATAATGCACGGCGTAGCAAATGTAAGTTGTCACATTTTGCGCTGGGTGTCTGTAGTTTTTTCATATTCATATTTCACAGGAAGAGATGGCATCGAACGAGACAACGTCGCACGATATGTGTGCAAGGCACGCGGACGACGCTGCTAACAATTGTGATTCTCCAAGCTTTCTCCGCGCTACAAATTCGTGTGTGTACGCCCATTGTTCACCATGTGAAACTCTCTTTGTTCTCGTTTTTCTCGGATGTGCGTTTCTCCCCGTTGAAGCATCTGTGTTAACGATTCCTCAATCCGTTCTTGTAATAGGAGTTCGGATGATTATTGCTGATTATACCGCAGCATGATGTGTTGACATGAAGCAAATCGATTTTCTGACGGTCACGATTTTCGATAAGGTGGTTGTGGTGGTGCTGCAAAACACGTGTGGAACGCTACTTCTCAAACAGCTGAAATGCGTTACGCGTCTAACATTATTCAGTTAACTGTTATCTTAAAGGACTACAGTGTTTCGGTTTATAGTAAGTGGTTTTTGAAGTCCATGTTACGTTTATGACTATTTCATGTAAGCAGCCTCTGCGGGTACAGACTCAGGTCTGGCGAAGAGCACCTTATCGGCATGATTTATTTCGGCGTTACCATATTTACGAGATTAGCTTTCCCATTTAAACGCTAGAAACAGTATCAGTTCCACGATATATACTGTTGCACAGACACGTGCACCCATTTGACAGTACCGCAGATCACATCAATGACATGATAAAATGACTTAGGGGTCTAACAATATTCAGCTGAATGCTACTTAAAGGATGAGAAAGATTTCAGAATGCTATGCAGCATGCTGGCAGCATGTGACCATTTCATGTGGGAGGTCTCTCGAGATGACCCAGGTCTGGCGAAGAAGACCTTATCTGCATCACGTATTATGACTCTAGCACATATTCGAGATTAGCTTTCTCATTGAAATGCAATACCATATCTTTGGAATCTACTGTTGAACAGACATGCGTAGCCATTTGACAATATCAGCAAGCACATTATTTTGCGCTCATGACAATAAACTTCTATGTCCAGCATCCTAAGGAACAGGACACGACACGCTCCTCGTAGCCATGCTGGACTGCATAATACCACGCATGCACCCTCAGCTGCATTAGGTGGTGCTCCTCTAAAATTTCTACTGTACGACACATTCTGGGAAGAAGTACACAAGACTCTACTCCCTCACGCATGTACAACCAGTACAACTCACCTGTAAAGATGACTTGTAAGTTGTGACTGCTTCATTAGTAATCATGCGTCGCTTGATAAATGCAACGTCTGCAATACACTGAACTATATGCTTCAGTTATTATACGGTGTTCAGTGTTCGATGCTTGGCTGAGCGAGCTCGCGCTAAGCACGGACGTCGCTTTCTATCGCTCAAGCTGTAAACTAGGCTTAGTTCTGAAATACTTCTACTGCACCGTTAAGGTCTTCCTTCGGTCCACCCTTGGGCCTGTGGGTCTCCAGCCTGCCTATGGAGGGCGGGCGAGAGACTCCGCGAGCTCCGGCAAGGCAGGCAAGAGTCTTACGGAGATCCAGAAGTCGATCGCCTGTTGGGCGTTCCCCTCCTGCAAGTCCAACTGGTGCCAATCCACCCGCCGTGAATCCACCAGCTGCAAGTTCACCCGCTGCAATCCCACCTGCTGCAAGTTCGATCGGCGCAAGTTGTGCTGTATTTCAGATGGCAGAGGCAAGTGGCTCTCATAATCCTGAGCTTTCGCACCGTGACTGGTCGGAGACCACAATCCCATACAACCCCGGGAGGGACCCTGTAGATGATGAGATGGGGGACCGCTTTACGTTGGTCACATATAGAAAGAATCGGCCAAAAGGAATACCTGTGCTGTTCAAGCCCGTCGACGTCAGCCGTTCCTTCTGGAAAGTAAACCCAAACGATGTGGCTAGAGACGTCTGGACTGCTGCGCAAGAGGCAATCCCCCATCATCGTATAAACAAGGATGGCAGCTTGTGTGTTTTTGTGAAGTCTGAGGGAGCTGTATCGAACCTCTTGGCGCTTGAGTTTGTAGCAGGGATTGCGGTATCTGTTTCAATACCGTCCTCCTACGTGTCCAATATGGGTAAGATCTATGATGTCCCTCTGGACTATGACAACGGGGACCTTGCCTTATACCTGGAGAGAGAAGGCGTCATCTCTGCACGCCGGCAAGTCCGTCATGTTTACCACGAGGACGGTACCGACAGCTACATTCCTCTTCGGAGCGTTATCCTTACGTTTAAGCCCACCCTGAAGCTTCCCGACAAGGTACACTTGGGATTTGGCACACATGATGTTTATGAGTACGTGGATGGCCCAGTCCAATGTTATAACTGCCAGCGTTTCGGCCATCTCGCGCGCAACTGCCGCTGGCCCACACGGTGCAAGATCTGCTCAGGCTCGCACACCCTTCAGGATTGCACTGCGCGGCGTGAGCCAAAGTGCTCAAACTGTGGTGGACCACATGCGGCCTCACATTCTCTGTGTCCTCGGAAGAGATCGGCGATCCAGCGCTTCCAGACGGATGTACTCCCCAGCGTAGGCCGACCTGTGGTCAGTAGTAGCAACGATGCCCCGGTGGAAACAGCGCCATGCAAACAACAAACGACTGCTGCGGCGAAGTCCCGTAAGAGAAAGCGTCGCCCAGGTCGGACTCAGCGGTCTCTGAACCGCAACCAAGAGCCCATGCTGGAGCTGGATGCCAGGACTCCTCTCCCGTCGTCGTCTCCTTTGCGTGAGTCCTATGCTGCTGTCGCAGAGCGGGCCGCGGTCCCCCAGTTGAGTACACGTAGGAATCGAGTGACCCCGACCCAGCGACAGCAACCAAGTCGAATGGCAACGAGTCGTGATGACTCGGCAGCGGTGCTACTTCCCTTGGTCATAGCGGTTCTCAAGGCACTTTTGGCTGCTTTTCCGGGTGCTGCGGGTCTACCAGAGGTTCAGGCCTTGCTTGCGACCGAAAGGCTGCTAACAGCAAGGCATGGAACACCTGTATAGGCGGGCTACCCTCCTCCAATGGAATGCGCGTGGTCTGCGCACGAAGCTCCCGGACCTCAAGTTGTTTCTGTTGAAATATCAGACTCCCCTTCTGGCCATAAGTGAAGCATATGTGAAGTCGGACTTTCGTCTTAGTGGCTACAATGTTTTTGGTCTACCCGGCGTGTCAGTGTGGAGAACAGTGCTCTGTGTGCGGCGTGACTTGACTGCAACGCAGATACACCCGGTGGGGCCACTGCCGTTCGACCTTGTGCATTGCAGAGTTCAGCTTGGAAGAACTACATTGTCTGTTCTAAGTATGTATGCTCCGCCGTCCGTCCCGGTGACAATGCATGACTTACGGTCGGCTCTTGGTGGATTGGGTGCTCCCTCGCTTGTAGTTGGTGACATAAATGCGCACCATCCTATGTGGGGAAGCCGTAAGCGCGATGGCAAGGGGCCTCTGTGGTGCGACGTCATTGAAGATCTTGACCTCTGTGTCTTGAATGATGGGTCTCCAACATTCTTGCGTCGAGACTTCTCGACGGACGCACTAGACGTTTCGCTCTGTTCCAGGGATCTTTTTCCACATGTCACTTGGAGTACGGATTTGGACGGCAGAGGCAGCGATCATCTCCCCATATTCCTCTCGTATTCCAAGTACGCGCCCGGAGCAGGCCACAGGATCGCTCGGTTGACCAATTGGCAGTCCTTTCGCAACCTGAGCAAGAAAGATGTGCAGGCGGGAATGACAGCAGAGGAAATTACTGATCTCATTGTGCGGTGCATAACGTCGTCCACTACGACTGCTAAGGTCGCTGCTGGTCATGCAGGTACAGATCCAGTAGTGGAGCGTTTGCGTGCTTATAGGAGACGGGCGGAGCGAAAGGCTCGGCGATCTGGCCAACTCACGGATGTTCAGGATGCCCGTCGTGCAAACGTAATGGTACAAAAGGCCCTGAAGGCCGTGGACATACGAAGATGGCGGCAGTTCTGTGCGTCTCTGACCCCTTTTACCAGTACTGCGAAGGTATGGCGCGTTGCTCGAAGTCTCCGGGAAGCTCCTCCGGCGAAGAACCCTCTGCGATCTCTGTCTCTCTCGATTTCCAAGCCCGAGAAGGAAGTTGCATACGAATTTTGCAAGACCATAGCAGCGAGCTCCGAGGCGGCGAAATGTTCAGGCTTTCAGGAACATGTTGTGCAGCTACAGCGCGCTATTAGCCAAGCTCCTCTATCATCGGACCCCGACATGGATGCAGACTTCACGGTTGCAGAACTCAAGGCGGCCCTGGCGTTTTCTCGGAAAAAGTCGTCACCTGGTCCGGACTTGGTCACCTATGCTGCGCTCCGTAACCTGAATGACACCTGCCTTCTGGTCCTCTTAGAGATCTACAATAAATCATGGAGGGATGGACAAGTCCCTGCTCAGTGGAAGGAGGCCCTAGTGGTTCCCATACTGAAACCTGGAAAACACCCCTTGGACCTGGCGTCTTTTCGGCCTGTCAGCCTTACCAGCTGCCTAGGGAAAGTTCTGGAGCGCATGGTGCTGCACAGGCTCGAGTGGTGGCTTGAGAGGAGATGTGTTTTCCCCCAGGAAATGTCAGGCTTCCGTAGGCGTCGCAGTTCAATGGATTCGGTAATGGATTTGGTCTCTACTGTTGAGGAAGCGAAAGCCCGGAGGCAAATCGTGATGGCTGTCTTCCTGGACGTCAAGCGGGCGTATGACACCGTAAGTCACCCCGGTGTTCTGCATGCGTTACTTCGGTCGCAAGTGCCTGGGAAAGCGCTTGCATGGCTTTCCGACTTCCTGAGCCAAAGGCAAATTTTTGTCAGAACAGGCGAGGGTGACACAGAAAAGACTGCTGTTCCGCAGGGTGTCCCGCAAGGAAGTGTCCTAAGCCCGTTACTATTCAATATCGTCATGGTTGATCTCAAAGAATGTCTACCGAGGAGAGTAAACCTCTCCATATATGCGGACGATGTGTGTATCTGGACTGTTGGAAAATCCCGGCCGGCAATTCAACATCGGTTGCAAAGAGCACTGGATGCCATCAACAACTTCTTCTTGAACGCGGGGATGGATATCTCCACCGAAAAAAGCGCTGTCCTTCCGTTTACTCGAAGAGAAATGCGGAGGTCCCAACTGCGGATTGGGGATTGCCCCCTCATACAAGTCAAGTTCCACAGGTTCCTGGGTGTTATCCTGGACCGCAACCTGTCGTGGCGAAGGCACATTGACTTCATCATCTCAAAGGCTCAGCGCTGGGGGAATGTGATTCCCCACTTTGCCGGCGTGCGCTGGGGCTGCACTGAGCGGGATCTTCTTGTGCTCCACAAAACTCTGGTTCGCGGCTCCCTGCTATACAGCTTGCCCGTATTGCACGGTATATCAGCCACGTCTGAGCACAAGCTTCGGTGTACACTGGCACGCAGCCTGCAGACGTGCCTTGGTGTCCCGCGCAGCGCTGAGACACGGATGGTGATCGCCGACGCCGGGGAAATACCCATCGATGTCCTCCGCCGAAGAGAAACCATCCGACACTACCTACGGTTGCTCGATCACCACCGGCGTCATCCTCTGGTTCAAAAGCTACGTAGGCGGAAGAACAGTAAACTCTCGCTATGTGTTACAGCAACATCTGGAAACATCCCTGACTTCACTGTTGCCCCGACCGCCCCTTCAGTGGCACCATGGACACTGCCGAGCCCATCCCTCTCGACACACATCCCTGGCCTCCTGGGGCCGAAGAGCCAGATCCCCGTTTCGGTTCTCAAGCAGTCTACTTTGGAAATGATGGATACAAACTACAGAGGCCGCACGGCTGTGTTCACAGATGGTTCGTCTACGTCGGATGGCTCCTCCGCTGCCTTTGTCATACCGGAGGAGTCACTATCATGTGGGTTCCGCCTGTCACATCGCACTTCGTCGACCTCTGCGGAGCTGTATGCCATCTTGTTATCTCTAAAGTCTGTCTCAAAGTACCCTCCCCGTTCCTGGGTGATATACACCGACTCAAAATCAGCCCTGCAATGTGTAGGAACCATGGGCATCCGCGGCTCGTTGGCCCCGGTGGTTGTTAGTATCCTGACGGCGCTCAGGGTTCTCGGCGAACAGGGACACCGGGTGACCCTACAGTGGGTCCCCGGCCACACCGGCATTCAGGGCAACGAAGAGGCAGATTTGGCGGCTGCTGCGGCCCACCGTATCTCCAGAGCCCTGCCCATTATCCTCTCCAACGGGGATAGGCGCTCCTACTTGTCTGCGTTGGTGTCACCCTTGGCCCGCCAGCAATGGCTGCATGACATCACTCAATGGTCGCTCCTCCATGCAGTGGACCCGTCATTATCATTTAGGATGCCAGGTGGCTTCCCTCGCAGCTTTACGACACTCCTGCGGCGTCTACGACTCAACGTCGCCTTCACCCCTGCGTTCCGTGCTAAGCTGGGTTACAGTAACACGGCGCTGTGCCTAGCTTGCCGCACCCCAGCTACGATCCCCCATATCATCGAGGACTGTGAGCGGTACACGTGTGAACGCAGGGGTACTTCGACGCCAACTTGAACTCCTCGACCATAGACCATTCAGCTTGTCCAAAGTACTTGGCCCATGGAGCTCCCCTGAACATCAGTGCCGGGCTCTTCGCTCCCTTTTCGTTTTCATGCAGGCCACTGGACTCCTTGAAGAGCTCTAAACAGAACTCCGACCTGTCGTTGCTTCATTCTCCCCATAATTCATCCTCTCATATTAACCACTGTGAAATGGGGTAGTGTCCTGTGGCTACCACGGGGAAACATCCCATGTCATCATCACTTCTTCATTTATTGTTGTTGTTGTTGTATTATACGGTGATTTCACGCCGGGCCATGCACGGTGGTAAATTTTTTTCTTTCAAACATATATTGAAACCTCGTCCTTAGGAGGCATATTGGCGCCGAAAGTAGCTGAAAATAATCGCTGGTTCTATTTTAATGAATTATCATTCTGCTGTGGACATTTCGACCATTGCGTTTCCTACGCAGTTTGACGCCACGTTCTTCATAACTATTTAATTCTTTGTTTTTTTTTACATATTGTCTGGGTTGGGTAGCATTGCATCGTAAGTTGTGAAGATGCTAAGGTTTGCCTTTGAGGAGATAAAAAATCGCAAATTTGCCTCATTTGTAAAATATGGTACGTTTTGGGAGCCTCACAACTCGGCTCCCAGTTGAGATACCCGGATCTCATACCCGATATCTATATGACATAAGTAACATTGATGTGAATTTATTTCGTATGCGGACGATGCAAGCGTGTTTTCCAGTGGCTCTGATATTGATGTAATAACCACTACTGCTAACGAGATGCTTTGCAACTTGGGAAAATGGGTTAAGTGAAACTCTTCACGCATTCATAGTAGTAAAAGTGACGCAATCATATTTCGACCAAAAGCAGGAGTGTTAGTCTGAATAAAGAGAGAATATATCTTAATAGCCCTGTTGATATTGTAAAATGCATCAAATGTTTGAGCGTAGTCTTTAAGGAACAGTTGGGATGAACACATTGACTATGTTCGTTACTAGATGGGCAGGTTGATACATGAATTAATGAACGAATTAAGCTACTACTATACCGTTCACTGTTCATGTCTCACCTAAACTGTTGCCATTTAGTCTGGGGTAAGACAACTATGAATAGTCATGATGAATGCTTGCGAGCAAAATGAACGATGTTACGAGTAGGAATATATGGGATGCGCGGTGTCGAATTTACGCATTTTCCGTAGATATCCCTCACAAAAAGCCTATTGGGGGCGTTGCCCCAATTCACAATACGACGTACTTGCGAAGAAAGGGCATTTCGAGACGAACACAATGATGTAGATTGTTTTCGGGTATCACAACTGGAGGAGTTATGAGGTTCCCAAAACGTACCATATTTTACAAATGAGGCAAATTTGCGATTTTTCGTCTCCTGGAAGGCAAATTTTAGGATCTTCACAAATTAGAATGCAATGCTACCCACCCCAGACAATTTGTGAAAAAAAAAAGAAAGAAAAAGTAATATGCTGAATATATAAAATGGTTATGAAGATGCGTGGTGTCAAGCTGCGTAGGAAGCTCACATCTGAATGATAATTCATTCAAAATAAACCACCAAATATTTTCAACCAGTTTCAGCGCCAATATGCCTGCTAGGGACAAGGCTTTAACATATGTTTAAAAGAAGAAAAAAAAATGAGGAGGTCGACCGGACCACCTTGCCTGATCCGGCGTGGAATCGCCCTATAGATAATTAGTTTATGACCTATCTGCTATGGATTTCTTTTTGTACATGTCTGATATTCTGTGTATCTCGATGCCTCATCCTGTGATATAACGGTCATTAGATGTTTTTCCATTATAAACATAATTTAATCCAATTACTAGCTCATACAGCTAGCCTACAATTTATATTTTGTTGTGTTGAAGTGTTGTGAAGATGCACAAATGTCACTTCATAATTCTCTAAAATATTGCAGGTGTTATAATCTGTTGGTTTATGGCTAGTATGCTGTTCCCATTCTTTTAATGTTTGGTCGCGTGCGCCTTATGCCACATCATTTTCAGGCCACAGGTGCAATATTCTATAAACACATGCATGTATCTATTATTCTGGACTCCTTCCTGCAATAAAGTGGAATTATTTACCGAATTTTTGTTGCATTGCGGTTTAGATGCGTGCTACTAACGCTGTGGGAAATACTTCCATATATTCAGATGTTCTCATTTAAATGAGATAGCGGCGTACGCGGGCTATAGTGAGAGGATGAACCCGGTTCAAGTGATGCACTCGTGCTTCTTATTTTTCTTTTGACTGTCGCGAGAACTCTTGTATATTGCTTGCCTCGCGCAAGAACGTGCCTTTTATATCTGTTATTCACGTGATGGATGCGTTTGTCTGTGTCATACGATTTTCCAGTGCAGTGGGCCTAGCTATTGTGGCGTACTGTCAATTGCCAAGTCTTTTGCATGAGCAACAAGCTATGCATATACCATGGATATCTTTTAAGCGATAGCATATAAAAGTGAACGGGCTTCCGTCCGTATACATGCTTGGTGCACCTATGTGGTACTGCTGACGAGTCTCAGATGATACGAACTGTTTTTTCATGCCCTGTGAGATTCGTATCATCGAGATCCTGTTGTAGCAGCTGCTCTTTTTTTCCAATGAAACAATTTCGCATGGTATGCCGTCTTTGCACAGAGAATTGCACCGACAGAATGTCGCACAGTACGCATCATATCTGGGAACCTTAGGCGCCGCGTGATGTCAGCGTCCCTTTGGCAGGCATTAGCTGCAATGCAAAATTGACACGCAATCCGATTTTCTGCTCTGGAAACTTATTTCTGATGCTTTTGGAAATCGGGAACCACATACCCTTTTACAGAACAGTCGCCGAAAAACCGCATTGCGGGTCGCCTAACAAGGACCGTGAGGTCACGTGACGCCTACGGTGCTCAGGTTTGTCGCATACTGTGTGGTATTTTTAGGTGCAGTAAGCGGTATCACAAGGGTAGCGAAACAGCCCATAGAATAACCGGCATCAAACACCGCATACATTTTTTTTGCATTTTTTACGCTTACTATCCGTCATACTTTTATGCGTAAGGTGTTGACCCTTAGAATACGGGTCAAAAATTTGACGATTTTTTATCCTTGCTCTCCGGTTTGTTTGTGAGAGTGTAGAGGCAATAAAGTAAAAGAGACACAGAAAATACCTCCGCCGGGAATTACTCCTCCCTAAACTAGACATTCATGCTCACACGCTCCAAGTTATTTGTACACATCCAAGTTATGACAAGGTTGTTGCTCCTTTTTGTTCGCGCTTACCTTCCTAATGGGTGCTATACCATACTTCAGTGGAACTGCCGATATCTTTTTTCAAACTTGGATGACGTTACTGACTTGTTTGAGGAACACTATGCAACTTGTTTCTGTCTGCAGGAAACATACTTAAATCCAGAAAATTTCAAGCCCTTTCGTACGTGCAATATATCTCGAAAAGATCGGTTAGATAGAGCACGTTCGTCGGGTGATGTAGTCATTGCTCTTCCGCGCTCTGTACCTGCAATGGATATTCTCCTTACAACAGACCTAAAAGCTGTTGCTGTTTGTTCCTCCTTCAACCTCCGTAGGTCAGAGAGTTTGAGAAGTTAACTGACCCTCAGCCCTTCATGATTTTAGGCGGCCTCAATGCGCATAATCCCCTGTGGGGAACGAGGCGAAGGATTTTTCAAAGGTGTGCAGAACAGAGCTCTCTCGCTCTCTTGTCACGTACGCTCAGGGTTCTTCAGCAGGAACTGCTTGTTTGCACCTCAGCAGTCCTTTAAAAGAGGCCCGATATTTTCCCCTATATTATTTGTTTTTGCGGCCGTGGGGACTGTTCCGAAACAAAATGCCTCTGTCTGAGAAAGCTCTCATACATCATCCCATTCTTGGAAACATAGAACCCATCAGTGTAAGCCAATCGGTATGAGCTGAGTCGTACTAGAATAGAAAGCGAAGAGCGCTGGTGGACATTCTGACCTGATGCAAAGACATGCCTTGCGGCTGTCTCAGGCAGCTGTATTTGTGCACAACGCACCGCACAGGAAAAATGTTTTGCATTTTTCGCATGTTTTGCATTATATCCCCGAGGGACTGTTTGACAGACAAAACCGGGTTCGGAGCCGCATTTAATGCCACCACATTGCTCCTCCAAAACAGTACAGAGAATCAATAGGTCTGAAGTTTCCTTGTATTTTTCAGCACTTTTGGTGGCTGGATGGGCTGAAGAGGTGCAGATTATGTTTGCATTTAATGGGGGCACATTTTTGTGAGGCACATAATATGCTCCTTTCTTTCTAAGACGATTTTTATATCTTGTAGAGTTCCTGCAGTCTCTCATTGATCCTAGCAAGTTTGGAGTCCCACGGTGCATCAGTTTTCAGGGGACTATTTCAAAACTGGTTAACCCTCGTTATTGGTAATTGAACTTCGGTATGCAATGAGGAGATGAGTACGACTACTCCCCCTTTTTACTTTTTTATGCAATTACACCTACATACGAGTATGCACCTGCCAAAGAAAATTTAGGACTATATTGCAAATTATTGTCCCACTACAGGAGCGCAATACCTCAGTCACACGGGCTAACTTAGTGTCCCTTACTTGAACCGCACTCTGTCCTGGTAATGCAATTTCACTACGCTCCTGCTACCCAGTATAAGTAAGTGCCACTAAGCACCCATGGTTATGACGATGGGCGAGCTTGAACTCCCGCCTTACATTAGAAAGTAAACCATAGTTTCGTCTTAAAATCACTTTTCTTACGCCACTAAAGACGACTTTACGCAAAAAAAAAATATATATATATATATATATACGAGGATGGTTCCATAAGTTTCCGGCCCGACCAACTTTTAATAGTCATACAGACGAAACAAGTGTATCACTTTTCGACATGGTCACCCTTAACTTCGATGCAGTTTTGACACCTTTCAACCAGCATTCTTATATACTTGAAAAAATAGTCAGAAGTTTTGTCCACAAAATGCTGGAAAACTGCCACTTGTACCTCACTATCGTTTTGAAATCTCCGTCCTCTGAGATCCCTCTTCAAGTTTGAGAACAGGAAGTAGTCACTCGGTGCCAAGTCTGGACTGTAGGGTGGGCGGTGGATTTCTTCGAAGCCGCACTCCTTCAGTGCAGCCTTGGCAATAGAAGCCCTGTGCACTCTAAAAATGGTGACACTTTTTTGCAAAAAAGTGACGCTTTGCTCAAGTGTCACTTTCAGACTCTTTTTGTTGCGTTTTGCTTTTTGAAGCATGTGTCACGAGAGCTCTCACAGCAAGTGTCACGAGCAAGGTCTAAAAACAGAGCTTCACCGCATAGCACGCCGAAGGCCAACAATGGTATACAGAATGATGGATGTTGATTGAATGATGCACTGTTGATTAGCTGAAAACAGGAGGCGCATGTCTTTTTGGGACACTAAGCCCACACACAGGCCGACACAGGCCGGACAGGCAGGACAGGGACACAGGCCGACAGCGCCGCAGAAGCAGCACTCTCGTATCGGAAACGGACCCGTATTGTTCTGCTGAGAGGGGACCGCCGTTCAATTCTGCGCCGCCTAGTGACACCCCTGGCTTCCCGCCAACGGACAACCGACATTCTTCCCCCCTATATGTTGGAGTGGATCCCACGCTCGCTTTCCGCATGCCACGAAACACCTCTCGTCAAGATGCTGCATTAATCCACCGAATGCGCCTCGATGTGGCCTTTACAGCTCAGTGGCGTTACCGCTTGAGACAAGTTGACTCTCCCACCTGCTGCCACTGTGGTGCTCTTGAGGATCTGGATCACATTCTTCTTCATTGCCCTCACTACGAACCTTCCCGAACCACACTCTCCGAGTCTCTTCGTCAGCTGGACTCTCGCCCTTTCTCCCTATCGAACTTGCTTGGTCCCTGGCCCAATCCAGCCCAGCAACGCTCTGCGCTCAAAGCTCTTCTGAGATTTCTGGACACCATCGGACTTCGATCGTTATTGTGAAGGGGCTCGTTATTTTATTCCCCCCATTCCATCCAGCAATGGGGTAGAGTATCGCCTGTGGCGATGAAACTCCCCACTCTGCAAGGTCGAAAATAAAGTTGTTGTTGTTGTTGTTGTAAAGTTGTTGTTGGGACACTTATGCAGTTATGTCTAGTGTCCAGATAAAGCTTACCCTCCCGTTTTCAACAAATCAACGGTGATAAAAACATCGACCTGTACAATGGTTGGCCGTCGGCGTGCTGTGCGATGAAGCTCTGTGTTTAGATTGCAGAAGGTGTCGTGGTCACGATGGTGCTGGTGAAAGGGCTCTCCGTTGTCGGCCTCACAGAGGTGCCGGCTGTGCTGTTTCGGGTTTTTCCTAGGTTTTCCTCAGACACTTTGAGACATATGATGTCGGCACAGGACGGACATTCCCCCACGGCGTCAGTCGTGACGTTGCCCTCGTGGTCACGACATTGCCTATTTGCATAAAAGTTGAGTGTGTTGTCTCAATCCCAATCTCGACAACCTTGGTAGCGCATTGAGTGCGCGCCCACTAGCCCGCACGAGCACACAGGGGAAGGAGCCAAGGTCTCCGATCGAGCGTGAGACATCTGCTTAACTTTGATGCAAAAGGCCCAACAAAATGTGGCTGTATAGACCTCAGAGATGGGTGAAACATGCAGCGGGCACTGACACCTGATGTAAGTGGAAGGCACGCTCACATGCTAGGCGTCATATGAAAAGAAAAACATTTTATTTCAGAATAGACACACTGCGAGGCAATCGGCGAGCACAGAGTTCAATACCCTGTTGGTGGATGAATCCGTAGAATCCCTTCTAAGATGGCAGTCGTTGCGCGAAATGCATCTCGAAATACAAGGTTGTCTTGAAGGGAAGCATGGTAACTGAATAATTAGCAAAATAGTTTCATTTATGTTTGCGTTGACGACTCACACCTATTCTGAAATTTCCTAATAGGGGTTCTGCAGGTCCTAAGCATAAGTGGTCAGTTTAGATCACGACACATTAAAAAGGAGATAACTGAGGACAAACGAAATGCAGAACGTAATTGGAAGAAACGGTGCAATGAGGTCAGAAGAACAATAGCCCGCAAGGCCTCCATTCTCGGGAGCTACTCAAAAACATTTGAAATTTTCTTCATCGCTGTAACTTGCCAATTTGGATGTCAAAGAATTATGGCGCACAGATTTGAATGTGCACTGGTGATGGACGGTTATTACGTGGAATAATAGGCGTCGCGCATGGGGTGCAGACGCGGGGATGCGGTTGTCTGCTAGGCAACAACTTCACATGCATAAAGTTAGGTATTTCCTAATGCTTTGGGGAAAGCAAGGTGGTTTCCGAAAGTGTGCTCGCGTTCGTCAGCGGGGCAGAGACACAGAGACAACGCGGCACACTTGGCTCCAGTTTATCCTACAGCCTTCCTGTGTTTACATGATTTTATTGCGTTCGTCGTTCCGAAAAGAAAAGAAACCCCAAAGAACTTACCGATATGTCCGTGCTTCACCGGAGGGTGCCCACACACGATACACTATCCTGTCGGGCAAATGGATGCGAACGGTGTGATCTCAATCTGATATAGGACAGGCACTCGCATGGATCATACACATAGATTCCTCGAGCTGTTCCAGTAACATCAACGTCTGAGTCGTCAGAGTATTCTCGAGGGCGAGTTAGATAAGCCATTTTAGCAGATGGAACACGACGCGAGAAACATAGTGCGCGTCTTCGCTTTGAACTGGCCAAGACTTGCCCATTGTTGGTAGCTGAATGAAAAAACATAGCGATCCGAAGCGTTCAAACAGCGAAAATATCAAACTATGTGTCACGGGCAACGGCCGCAGCTGTGGCTAGTGTAACAACTCAATTCTCACAAGCCCTCCCAGGCTTGAGTAATTAGCTATGACACCTCAACCACCTCGCTGACAACCATAAACGCGTTTCCGGTACCTGTATAAGGACTAAGTTCGCTCTGTGACACTTTCCGAATCCAGGTTTGGGCTCGCCCCAAAGTGTCACACCAATTTCATGTGTCACTAAAGTGTCACCGTTTTTAGAGTGTGGACAGGGGCATTGTCCTGGAGCAACTGGATACCTCGACTCAACCTGCCGCGCCTCTTTTCCTTGATGGCGCCTCGCAGTTGGTGCAGGAGTGAAGCATAATAAGTCGCATTCACTGTGGTGTCGATGAGGAAGATCGCGTGACAATCCCAAAATATTGTTGCCATGATCTTCTTTGTGGATTGTGTGCCTTGGCTTTTCTTGGGGGTGCTTAGCCAACTTACTTGGTGCAAATTATAAACTTGCTGCAAATGGTATCTGAAATGCGCGCCAGAACCGCCTCATAGAGATAGCAGACGATTCTTGGAACGTTCTCATTGGCTCAGTTGAGTTACGGTTTTATAATACCGTAGTTATGATCTGACCCCTTTGTCGGCGTGTAAAATGCAACAACATTTGACAAAAGTAGAACTCACATTCAGTTACCGCAACGAAAACCATCATATCGAAAAAAGCTTCTAATTTCTGTAGCTAAAAATAGGCGTCGGGTTGCGAGAGTAGCGTCATGAGAGCGACCCGGATGTGGGGAGCGGAAGCGCAGCAGACGACGACGTGTTTGAAGGGCGTTCTTGGCTACTCGGTGCATATCGTCATCTTCTCAGCGTCGCGGTGACGGTGACGAACAGCGCTGACGGCTGCGCTGCGATGAGATGGCCAAGAACGCGCCCCTGGTAGCTTAGAAATCACAAGGAGACGCTAGAAGCAAAGACCTGAGGAGGAAAATGGGAGAGAGCATGGGAGAGAGCATGGAGAGAGCAAAATGGGAGTGTTACCGATATAACTTGGTCTGTGCAAGAAGTTAGATATTGTAAGCTACTCTGTCATATTCAAAAATGCATGAACGGTGATCTGGGTTGATATGTGACCTCCATTGAGCTCGACGTCTTCACTAAGCAGACACACAGACACAGGAAAATGGGATGCCTTAAAGGTGATAGGTGCTGTTATGGTTGTAGATAAGATTCTGAGTAAACGTAGGACGCTTGTCGCCTAAATATTAAAGGATAATTTGCACATGTAACGAACATGACTGTTTGAACTCGTTTATTGGTCTTGCCGTGACCTCCGCCTCACTGGCTCATGAAGAGCACTTGTTTTGTCAGCTTGCTCATGATGTAGGTCTACTGCGATTTTTCCGTTATCTTGCGGGACAGTTCATGCAGCCTCAACAGCAGGAACCGCTTCATGATCACTTTCACCAGTGAGGTGATATGCTCGGACTCAGAGCTATAGTCGTCCAACAGATGTTCTTGATCTATGTAGTGGACATTATGGTAGAGTTATGCTACATTGTTCATGACAATGTGATTAACCAAAATAGACTTCTGCTCAATTCATTTTGACTTGAAGGAAATTCACTGCACGTATATGCATGTAGAGACTCTGTTTTCAAATTTGTTGCTTGCGCGCTCTCATTTTCAAAATTTTTTAAATCCTAATTTCACAGGCTGTGGACACGCAGTCATATGCTCTGGAATGACATTAATGTAGCACCGTGCCTCGCAAAGAAGTGAAAGCGCTTCATCACCGTCAGAAGAAGGTATCGCCAGAGTGTGGAGCCAAGCATTAATAGTAAAGCTTTGTACCACAGTATAACTAAACAGTTTTCAGTATTTGCTTATACACTGTAATACCTATTTCTTAGATGTACTTTACTCTGTGCTACATTGAACACTTAGTGACAGCAACAGCCAGTATCCAGCACTTCTTGTTTGAGCAAAGCAGTGATTCGACTAGTGGACTGCACTTTACAACAGAGTGAATATCCCTGTGCACGATGGTGTGTTTGAGTTGACCATAAGTTTAAGCTAATGTGACGTTTGTCTGAAAGAGCATTCACTGTATAATGCTCGAAACTGAGGTATTGATTTTGCACTTGCACGTTAGTTACACACCTCGGTCATAGCTTTTGCATATCTCTGACATTAGTACTTTTCTGGAACTGTTACTTACTTGTACTGTAATACAAACCTTGATTATTACTGCCTACTCCTGCCAGAGGCGACAAGATGTAATTATATAAGCAGGTAAGGAAACAAATGTAAGTAACTAGTATTTTCTTAAGAGGCATCGTGTGTGTACACTACCTCATCCTTGCTCCAATATTGCTTTTATCTCTCCTGTTATTCAAAGCCCATACCACTTTTTGCATATGAAATAAATTGTAATGTACCACATCTTATTCAAGTGTCCTTCAAGCATATTTCATGGACAAGTGTAGAATAAACATCACGGATTGATTGATATTGATGATATTGATAGAAGTAAGACCTATGGCACCTCAACAGTTCTCATCCTCCATGAATAGAAATAATGATTTGATTATTTCTGTCTCCAATAAAGGTGTTAGGGAATGTTAGTGAATAATGACACTCACTTCTGGAAAGATACTCCAGATATGGCAGAATGTCTTGTGTGACATCTTGGAAGCGCGCATGACATGGGCATGACTTGTGCCCGAAGCACAAACACAATTCGGGAAACAAAACTGCAGATACATTGCAGCAAGATTCGCAAGTCCACCAGCCAACACCAAACAACTTATTACAAATGAAGAAATGCTGACATGACAACGACAGTGGGAATAGTGGGTATTGTCGTTGTACATTGAAGAACAATATTCAGTATCCTGCGGCTTGGGAAGCTTCCTTGCACTGGCTTCAAAACTGTAATCCGCATCTCCATGAAGCAGGTCATTACATTAAAAAGAAAGAAAGTCAGAACCCCAAAGAATTCTCGGCGAGCTTGTGCTGTGAGGTACTACCCCTTCCCCGGGGGCGCCGAGCCCGTAAATATTTTCAATTCGCATTATGCAACCTTTCTGCTGTCTTCGCTATTCCAGCGACACTCCCCGTTTCATATGTTGTCTTTTCAATGTGTATTAATTGTGTAAAAATAAAAGAAAACAAGTCGTTGTATCCGAAAGTTGAACGTAAGAGTGTCAGGCATAGAGATCAAAAGGAGAAATCATCCTTATGATTTCTATGGTGTCAGGGCCCCATGTCTTTAACGACTACAGAATGCACCTGAGGCGGTATGTTTGTTTGTGTGCTTACGAGGCTCTTCCGTTAGAGACGAATATTTTTCGGCTGTGGCGGCAGCCCCACAAAGGACGGACCGCCAGGATTTCCATCCCCAGGGTCAAACCAGTCTTTCAATCTTTTCAATACTGCGTCGGAGTTTCCACTAATTCCACATGTTATAACGTTGTATTCAAGGATGTCTGGTCAGTTGTTTTAGCCGCATTGTTTCTTGTGATGCAGAGAGCGTCAAAGTCGCACTCCGCGTAATTAGCTTTAGCCGATAACCGTTGCCGGCTGTCGGCAACTCCGGAACCGAAACTCTGCTAGTTTCTCCTTGCACTCAAGGTCGCCTTTTCTTTCTAGAACAGGTGATTATAGAACGGGAAGGGCGCAGTATTACTTACTTCATGTTTATTTTATGCTTACTGCACATTTGTTTCCTCGTAAATTTATTACAGTAACAATATTCACTATTGATACGGAGCTGCCAAGGACAGCGCGCAGACAGCACTGGCGCATGGCAACACTGACCGCCACAATATGGCGCATCCCTCGTTTTGACGCAGAGCCAGCGCCACCTTTGCTTCTAGCTTCTCCTTATGATTTCTATGGCTGGTAGTGCATGGTGGCACAATTCTGTGAAATATTCTGCCTATGATCATGCTTAGGAACGCGTGCCTAGTGATGGCAGTTCGAATCGGTGGTGTCGACTATGTCATCATGCATCTATTAAAAAGTAAAGGGCCTAACGCGCTGCCTTGTGGAACCACTGATTTCACACGTGCAAGATTAGACGGATGTTTATTACAACTTGCCTGCTCACACAAGCTTAGGTAAGAATACTATTAGATTTAGTGGAATAGTCTAGTTTCTTGGCCAATACATTATGATTCATGCAGTCCAATGCTTTTAGGAAATCTACAAAGACCCCGAGGGTTAGGCTCCTTGTCTTAAAATTTCTAATGGTTATCTATGTTTGGAGCTCGGTCCCGCGATTGGACTGCAAAAGGTTATGCAGCCATGTGACATACGCGTGACGGAAAGAGGCGCGCTGGTTACTCATCTTTGAAAGCAGTTATATGGGTCACTGAGCTGGCACGAGCCGAAAGAAATGTATATTTGGGTATTGTGACCACTATCCTTACATGGGATCCCATTATCTGTGAAATGTTCGGTGGCCTGGATGCGGCCCCTTTAAGGAAGCGAGAGATGTTAGGAAAGTTTTTCTATTCTTCGAGGAGATAAAGTCTTAAAGCAATTCAGACAGGAGCTAAGCGAAACATTTGTATTGTTAACTTCTTAGACGAGTGCATTGTATTGTCATCATGCAGGAGAGGTACCTATGGAGGTACGGTCCTTTACACTAGAAGTGGAATATACCGAAAGGGAGGATAAGAACGCTCCTAAGCGAGTTTGTTGTTTGTAGGGGTGATACCATGCGAACAATCCATGATCAACGGGAGAGTCGTGACGGACGGCAGTAGAAGTCTTGCAAACTGGCTAGAACACAATGTGCCACTCACCCTGATCATAGCGGAAGAGGCGAGTGGAGCAGAGCCAGCGACGGGAGCACGCGGCCGAGCACTACCTGTTCACTGGTGATCAGCGCCCGAAGACCAGTACGAACTGCATCAAACAGGCCTACGCTCCCACAGTGGGGGCCACCGAAGGCTAACCGGCACCGGCGTATCCAAATTTGGAACTTTATTTCCGCAATCAAGCACACCAAATGTTTCCGAAAATGAGCGGCAGGTCTACATATTTGAGTACACGGAGAAGAGCGGAGGAACGTTTAAGCACTCTAGGCCAGTTTACTGAGAGACCTCACTACAATCGAAGACAACGCCGAGGATTTTGACTGGAGTTTTTGAGAATACGCCGTGGGGGGGGGGGGGGGGGCAAGGCGGGAAGGTTCCGCACTGATGTAGAGGGCACCGCTCTTAGACCTGTTGAGTTGTGCGCCAGACACTTTACCGTAATCGTCGAAAGCCATCAGCTTAGGTTCAAGACAAGCTTCCCCTAGTAGCATGACACAGATATCATCTGCATGTGCGAAAACAGGAGGGAGGCGACCATCGGGCAAACTAAGAAGGACAATAGGGAGCTTAAACGAACCAGCAGCAGGTTCATTGTAACAGCGTACAATACGGGGGAAAGGGGACAGCAGTGCCGTACACCGCGCGTAATCCCAGTCGGACGCGATAGACCACCAGCAACGGAGACCAGGCTTTTCGCACCAAAGCACAACACTTCAACAAAGCGAACCCACGCTTCACCGAAACCGTAAGCTGTAAGCGTGGAAAACAGATACGAATGACGCGCTCTATCAAAAGCTTTTGTCTGGTCGAACGAGGCTAACACCGCTGTTAGCTGCCTCAGGTTCCACCACTGGATGGCGTCACGAATCGTCATCCTGTGGGGGCCGATGGTCTGCCATTGACCGAACAGGCTTCACATGGGTGCAAGACCTTCTTCAACTGGGGCGAAACACGTTGGAGAAGCGCCTTGGCTAGAATTTTGGAATCGGAAGTCAAAAGTGTTCTGGGTCCTTCTTTCTTGACGCGTCCTCGGAGAGAAGGACAAGTACGCCACTCTGCATCGTGCAGCAGAGCGCGCCACGCGACAAGCATTGACTACATATACCAGTTAAAACACCGCCACTTACCCTCCAAAAACTTTGTACAACTCGGCTGGGACAGTTTATCTTGAGGGAGAGGCCCTGAGTGTGCAAACTCCGTTTATTTCACTAGGAGAGGGGTGTGTATTGTCATCAAGCAAGATAACTACCTATGGAGGTAGCCTCTATTACTTTTCGTGCGTGCCATACCCTGCGAACAATCCTGAAACTCCGGAAGAGTCGTTTCTAGGGAGGGTGTGTATTGTCATCAAGCAGGAGAGCTACCTATAACGTAAACAAAGCCATAGGAGACCAGCCACCAGTGAGGTAGCACGTCCTCTCTCTGTATTGGCATCAGAGCGGAAGACCAGCCACACAGACTGGCTCCCTCTAACGTTTCACACGGACTAAACTAAGGCTACGTAGATGCCAACTCTAGAGCAACATGATCTCTAGATTAATATGTGTGCTGGACGTCACCATGCAACGAACGAAGACTCGCGGAAAGCTGCGAACGTGACAACGGCACACCGTACTTGGCCACCTAAAAGTGAAGCACATACGTACCTCTATCATCTTCAAAGAGGACCGAAGATGTCTGCCACCGTCGTGCAAAGTGCACAGCTCCCAGCACAGCTCTCTCTCTACGAAGAGCGCGACGAACCCCTGCTCGAACAAGATTTAGCACTTCTGCTACACTACGGATACGACCACCCTGTGCTGCAATGCAGCGAGAAATCCACACCTGGTAGTTAATCTCAACTGCCAGAAGGAGGAACTGTTTCCTATCGCGATGCGGGACGGGAGGCTGAAAGAGCGTTTGAATGACAGCCCACCGAATGCGTGACACACCGAACAGGACTTCAACTTTGTGCCATAGAGTATCGGGCACAATGCACTGATGAAACGCGTGTTCCGCAGTTTCGTGACAAGCACAGAATGGACAGAAAGGAGTGGTGACTCCGTACCGAGCCAGACGGTCCCGAAGCGGTAAAACGCCGTGTGCCAAGCGCCATTGCAGGCTAGCCCGACGTGCGTCGAACCAGCCCGCGGTGACAAGACGCCAAGCAATCTGCCGGGGCACACCAAGGCCCACAGCCGGCGGAGGCATGGGAAGAAGCTCCAAGAGAGATTTGTACAGTCGCTTCACAGTCCAGGTAGAAATGCGTTCATCTGGGTAGGACTCGCGCAGGCGCCGCATGGAGGAGGCATACTCCCTGAGGTGGGGTGCGACAAACTCAGACCGAGGCCTACTCAGCGAAAAAGCCGAAAAAAACCTGACATCAGGACCCAGGAGGAACTGTAACAGATCATGGGCAGGGTGGCACGGCTCCATGAGCGCATCAAAAATACCTTTAAGACCAAGGGCGAGACACTTGGTCTTCATATGTGGAACCCATAGGCCACCTAACTCCCGCTGCAAGCACATGCGGGCGCGTGACACCCATTCCACGCTGCCACCCCAGATGAAACGAAAAGCTGTGCGAGTAGCAGCTACCAAGATCTGACGAGGGGGAATAACGACACTGCCATGGTACCAGTACTTACTGAAAAACCATGAGGCGGCAAGACGGGCTCGACACGTGATAGGGAGCACCAAACCTCTGAGATCAGCAAGAACGGGGACACTGCGCTGGTGCACCCTCAGCCATGAGGACGGCGACAGTCCGCAAGTATTAAAGTTATATCCTAGTATGCGAACATCGTCTTTAACAGGAATGCCAAAGGGCGCAGGGCACGAAGGGGTAGCATTAAGGAAGAGCAAAACACTCTTCGCCCGATTAATGCGCGCATTTGATACGTTGCCATAGGCATCTAGAACACCTAGGACAGCGGCTACAGAAGCTTCATCTCTAAGTATTAGAGATAGGTCATCCGCGTACGCAAAAAGCGGAAGAGCTGTAGAGCCAGGTAGTTTGAGCATACGTGAAGGGAGGAAAGTTGCAAGAGACTCCAAAAGTGGACTAAAGACCATCGCGTAGAGAGCAGGAGACAAAGGGCAACCTTGCCGCACACCGGACTTTATTGGAAAACGGTCAGACAGAGCCCCATTTAGCCCAATCGTAGCTGAAGCTCCGGCGTACAGAGTTCTGACCCAGTCAATAACCGTAACAGGGAAACCAAAAGCGTGCAGAACGTGGAACATGTACCCGTGGTGCACCCTGTCGAAAGCCTTCTCTTGGTCAAAAGAGGCCAAAACTGCAGGTTGGATGCGACTATGAGCCCAATAAAGGGCATCACGCAACGCAGAAGCGTGGAGCTGGAGGGACCGTCCGGGGACAGCGCAGGCCTGCCAAGGAGGAATAACAAGGCCCAAAACAGGAGAAATTCGTTGCAATAGCGCGTTAGAAATAATCTTATAGTCCGTATTCAATAGAGACACGGGCCTATAACTGGCCACTTTACTGTTACCGCGGCGATCACCGCAAAAGCGAAATTCAAGTCTGGCTGTGCTACACACCATCAGTGCCAGTAATCCAACTTTGCTGGTGTGGCGGATGCGTTTAGAATAAACATCGTCTTCGCTGCTGCTCTCGTCGCGGTACGCGACGACGACGACGCCTCAGTTAACTGGTGCTGGTGGCACCATTTTGTGAAAAACATTATATCGAGCCAGAAAGGCTCCTTTTACCCCAAAGATGTCCATCAAACTGTTGGGAAGATGAGATACCAATGAGAGTAATTTGGTATAATTATTTGGAAAATAATTTTTCAGAACAAATTTTTGATCCAAGAACGAAACACCAAAAACATGTGTATTTGCATCAGAAAGTAGAAAGGACAACCTCAGGGGGATCTCCTCCTGTGGCATATCAAACATACTTCAAAGAGTGTACCAAATTGTAGGCAACCACTAAAAATGATGCAAGATCTCTTAGCTACGACTTTTTAACCATTTATTTCTGTTTTCCGACCAACGAGATCCCCTTTTATCCCCTCCGCGAGCAACGTGCGGTCAATCTGGGAAGGCAGACCGCAATAATCCCCACATCACCCCCACAGCATCCACCCAAACCGAACCGGTATAGCGAACCGGTAACCCATGTTTTTATATCGGTTCCGTTTGTGTTCGGCTCTAAGTTGGCGCTAGTAATTACGTTTTAGTTTCAGCTAAAATTTACGGTTAATTGCGGTTTTCAGTTTCGGTTCGGTTAGTTGCTCAAGAGACGAGTTAGCAGCATTAGATATGTGTGTGATATGCTCTGTCTATAAGAGTTATTTAAAAGTAGAAATAGACTCAAAGACATTGCTATTAATGGTGTATGCAGCTTGGAAGGGGAAGTCGCATGAGTGAAGAAATCGTAAGTGATTTACAGTCATTGGGATTGCACCACGATGGCACCACCAGACGACGGGCTTGAGTTGAATCGGACTTAAGCACGGGGAGATAACCGAGAGGGTTCAAGCAGAAAAGCCTGATTCTAGAACAACATAATAGGTTGAATTTTAGGAAGGACAACTTGAACAGAAAGCGACTGTGAGAGACCTTACGAAATCCTTTACTGAAACTAGGGAATATGTAGTCAACATTGAAACTGCTGTCAACAAAACAGTGGATGTTGTCAACAAAAGTTACCACCTGTGCTTCGAAAATATCGGAATTCCTCACAAGCTAGTAGCTTAGCTAGATACCCAGATGATCTATCATCTCGCTAGGCTACTTCATTATTTGTCTCCCCGTGTGCAGTCTTAGCTCCATTTTCTCTCGAGCCCATAAGGTCACTCGGGTCTTCCCACACAGCGCAACAAAAGCTATGTGTTC
The DNA here is from genome assembly GCF_037126465.1 of Ornithodoros turicata. Lineage (NCBI taxonomy): Eukaryota > Metazoa > Arthropoda > Arachnida > Ixodida > Argasidae > Ornithodoros > Ornithodoros turicata. Next base: position 286,045 of record NW_026999359.1, read on the forward strand.
CATGTACGTAGCTAGAGACACACCTGTGCCCCCGCTTTCACCACCAAATTCTTTTTAACACAAATTCTCCGAATGTCTCACAGTTTCTCTCTCTTTTTTCTCATTTGACGGTCGCTCATGTGGTGCATTGCATTCTTTTGGCTCTGGACACCCTGTTTTGTTGTATCATTTTTTCCCTTGGTTATATATAGTATACTTGTGTCGCAGTTATTTGTGTAACCTAAATAAGTGCGGCCTCTTCAGGAAAGTTCTTGTTCAAATAAACCTTAGTGGCTCCTAACCGTTTTCATGTTACCTTTCTGAGAAGCTTAGAGCTCAAATTGTTCGTCCTGTGTGATTATCACCTACTTCTTTGCTAAAAGCCTGAAGTGCACAAAACTACTAGCCGAATTACCAGCATTTTACATCTAACTAAAAGATGCTCCCCTAGTTCTCATGGCATACTGAATATGAGTGTGTTCCACAGCTACAAGCTATATTTTTAATTAACAATCCAGTACGTTCATGGGCACACATGAAATTAGCGTTCATAAGTGCATCAACGCAAACTCATTGGTCCTGATGGTAACTGCTCATGGAATAACATGGGCTAGGGTGAAAGACACTGGCATCACATGTTATGTGACTAGGAGCTAAAATTTTTCGCTGAAGCCTGCAATTCAACAATGTAATTCACATCATGGTTGCAGAAAAAGTAAGAATATGATTCTGTTATTACTTTGTATACAATTGAAATTTGTTACTGTGACGACGGGTCATTCTCGTGGGTTTTCGCAATAAAATCAATAAAATCATTATAGGGTAATAAAGAACACCTGTCACAGATGTTAGCTATGAAAAGTAGTAAATTAAGGAAGCTGGTTACACAATACTCATAGTCAGGCATATTAAAATAATTTTTCCTTCACCTGTTCCAAAGTTGACATTCATTTGCTTGTGTAACTGTCAATCTGGGCCATTCCTGCCAAAACCAGCCAGAGATGCAGCTTGGGTCTCTTAAATATCGCTTAAAAAAGTGTGTGCTGTTTGTGGAGGATGTGTATACATAATGTAAACGTTTTTGTCATCATTTCGTTTTCTCGAACAACAGGGCCGCGTTAATCTGGGCCCAAAGATGAAAAAGTTGTCTGGTACGAGCTTCCTTCTGACATCTACATATACGTCATTACCGCGCTTTCCTTGCCCGGTGTTAGAGGGGAAGCGTGGGTCTACCATCCCGAGCGCATATACAGAACGAGAATAAATCTCGTGACGTGGCGAAAGCTCAAGACTGGAGCACACTTTGGGTCAAGCTTACGATAAATTTCCGCAAAATTAGCATCCTTCGAGGATCCCTAGATTATTTATGTTCGTAAACTGTTGTACGGAAATTAGCTCCGCATGAAAATATCAAGCTAATCTATATTCACCGTTTAACCGAACACTCGTGGACACCGATCACTTGCAAGAAAAAAAAAACGATTTTTTTTTTCAGATTGTATTTTCACATATAGTTTGTCTAGAAAGTAAAAGAAATCGTGCTCTATTGGTATGACAGATCCTCTACTATGACATATTAAAAATCCACATGCCTGCGTATCTTTCTTTCAACAAGATTTTTTTTTCTTCGCCATACTGTAATGTAGCTTGTTCGTCAGTTGAGGTGGCTGTCTTCCTGTGAAAATCGACAATCTGCTTTTCCATTTTGAGAACCTACAGGTATATTTGTTCTTACGCAAGAAACAAAAATCGTCAGCTCATTCACATCTCATCTGTATGGTGCTATATCATACTTTGAACAGATTTTCCATTCTACTGTTCTTCCCAGTCCTACAGATTAGTTGCAGACGCTGTTTCGTAACAGCTTCAGCAACATTTATGATTGTTTTCGCATAACTGAATTTGTTTGGAAAGTGAACAAATCGCATGATTTCAAGGACACACCTTGTCCAATAGCATGCTCAAAATCTGCTGGCATATGTTTTCTGTTGATGTTACTGCTTCAGCTGACCATATTGGCTCATATGACGTCAGAATGCGACATAACACCTCTTGGAAATCATTTATTGTGATCTCATGTGCCCTTCACCCACAACAGAAAAATGAGCCCACTGTCTGTCTTTCTGTGGAAATAGGCGATTTTGCTGCATGAACAGAAGGTAATAGCTTATAATAGCACTTCCTCGTGGCCTGGGTGGGGCATGCCTCACTGTGCTTTATGTACAGTAACTTCTCTCCCAACCGTATCTGTGCACGCAATTCTCTGCATGCTCCCAACCGTGCATGCACAGTCTTCGAGCTTTCTTTTACCCGGAAGAACAGCTTACAGCTGTGCAGGCATCAGAATATCTGCACTCAATAGGAGGCAGCGGTCTAGACCTATAGAAGGGTAGTTTCATTTTAAATCGAACAACGTGTGAAAGTCGTACTTTTTAATTCGTGCAGAAAAAAAAAATATATTGGAGAACAGCTCAAACGACGCAAATCGCGCCGCGTGCGACGCTCGTGCGAGGAGCAGTTTCCGCGTGGGAGAGGAGGAAAGTCTGAGGCTGCTTGAGCGCGCTTTCTTCTGGACCGACTTTACCGGGATCTAGCGCCGCTGATTTTACGTCTAGGAACTTGAAGTTTTTTGTGATTATGGGCTGCACCGTAGACACTGTCGACAGGCACCCACAGAACTCTGGGGGCCACAAATTCTCTGTTAAAAAATGCCAAACTTGGCATAAACGTTCAAAAAGGCAAAACTTTGTTACCAATTTGCTTCATGACGGAACGTCTGAGGACATCGGGCTTAGTGCCATTCAATAGGACTTGAAATAGCTCTCGGGCTGTATAGAGTTAATTTTTCTCAGCCCACTGGTTTCTGTGTCATTTGCTTGAGAATCCAACATGGTAGGCGAAAATCGCCAATGTTGCATCTCAATTTTCCCAAAAATGCCATCTTCGATTTCCTTGATTATTTGGAAAGGTGGCGTCATGCCTCTACTTTCGACAAGGGCTCGGAACCGTTATTTTTTGGGGTTCGGTTCAAGTTCCAGTTCAAGGTTATCGGTTCGGTTCGAGTTCGGGTTCAGCGCAACCAAATAACGTTTGAACCGATATTAATTGGTTCGAACCGGTTTACGTGTGCTATGCTAATCAGCGTATTATATGTGAGAGGTAATATCAGGTTTGGCGATGGCTTGCTCCTCCTTCCTTCCTCTTACTTCCTCGCCTCTACACTTGATAGGTACAAAGAGCCATGCGTTCACAGCAGTCATCCTTTACTGAATCGAAAAGTGCTGGGAAATGGCGTACAACATAACCCCATTGCAAAAGGCTATCGCCAATTTCGAAGGGAAAAAAAGAAAAAGAAAGCGGTCACATGGATACGTGTATCCCAGAGTCCCATGCGCAGGCCGGCACTGTGCTTCCCGTTAAAAAGAGGGCTAGAGCCCGCTCCTGTGTTTCCTTACTCCTATGCGCTGGGCCATAACCCAAAGTCTTTACCGCGGTCGCTAGAGGTCTGCGTTGCTTGTGGATGTCACTGTGAACTATTAAAATTTACGTCGCCTTCACAATGCGACGCTGAATGAAAGGAAGCAGCCGAGGCAATAATGCGAAGTGTAGCTGTTGTGCAGCACATCTTTTTTTATTTATTTATTTTTTACACCTCGAGTCACAGAAACGTACAGGGATGTCGTGAACCTTTTGGAGGTGAGGCTGTAGGAGATGCATGGACTCACCACTTTTCGGTTCATCAATTAGTCCGCTCTGTGAATTCGGCAAGATTCCGAGCTGGTGCGCGGGAGGTAGGCGTTTTTACCGTCTGGCGAACCGGTTACCGCATCATATTTTTGCGGTTCAGTTCCGGTTCTTTCAAGGGGAGAAAAAAAATGTTTACGGTTCTGTTCGGCAAAAATAACGTTTTTTGCGGATTTCGGTTACGGTTCAGTTCCGGTTTCGACCCCTGCTTTAGACGCTAAGTGAGACAATCTTTTATTTTTATCTGGGAGACGCACTGCGTTTTTTTTTTCTTTTTTTGTCAGGCAGGGTCCACGAGGCTGCGGCCTTGCGCGCCCCACCCATGCCCACGCGACCTTCAACCTCTTGTTTGCGCGAATGTGTGAAACGGCAAGGTGCCCAACAATCCGCAAGTGGCTGTTTTCTGCTCCAGGTCATGACAAAAACGCTTGTGACGGCATTGGCGACATTCTAAAACACAGAGTCGCTCTTTACCACTTGAGGTCATCACCCGTGGATGTTATGCAAACCCCGAAAGCTTTCGTTTGCAAGTTGGCACCCAGGTGCCCCAATATTGTGCTATTGTACGTTTGTCAGAAGGACGCAATCGAGCACAGAGACCAAAAGCTTGATGAATGGAAGTCAGCCAAACTGAGCCCAGGTCTGATACAAAAATTATTGTGACTAAGAAGCAGGGAGAAACGAGACCAAATTGTATTTATGGTGTCAGGTGTTTCGGGCTAGGCTGATTCGTAGCACTGCAAAGGTCAGCCACGGTCGAGCATTATTTCTTGCAAATAAAATTTAGTCGTGTAAAAAGCGTCTTCCGTACCTGTTCTAGTTCGTTTATTAGTAGGTTTAAAATGGCAGTCCTCTAGGGCTTTCACTGAGTTAGCAAGACTACGAGCAAAACGCGCTCGTAAACATACGAGGAGCGCCTTTGTATGGAAAAATCGCTCCACGGAAAGGTAGCCCTGCGTCTCAATCAGAAAGAGAAAATGTTTAAAGGCACTTTATATCATGTGAAAGGTCATGTCTAAAGCTATCGGATGATGCTAATCCAATGGTGGCAGCCATCACCTGCAGGGGTGTCGCAATGGGCACATTTTACGTTTTTCGAAACTTCCACAACGTTCTTTTGCCAATGAACAGGATGTGACTTTCGCACTGCCTGGGGGACTGGCGGCAACCTGAAACAAAAGCTACCATGTTACCAGTGAACAAGCAACAACAACATCATCATTTTGAGATGGAGAGTGGGGAGGTACATCGCCAGAGGCGATACTCTGCCCCATTGCTGGTGGGGATGGGGGAATAAAATAAGGAGCCCCTTCACAATAACGATCGAAGTCCGATGGTGTCCAGAAATGTCAAAAGAGCTTTGAGCGCAGATCGTTGCTGGACTGGATTGGGCCAAGGACCAAGCAATTTCGATAAGGAGAAGGGGCGAGAGTCCAGCTGACGAAGAGGCTCTCTGCTCAACATAGATGGGGGGAGGATGTCGGTTGTCCATTGGCGGGAAGCCAGGGGTGTCACGAAGGTCCTCCAGGAAGATAAAAGGCAGGGTGCGACAGGGCAAGGTTACTTTTTTGGGAGATGCTCGCCCTGACGCGGTACACGTTGTGGCAGAGAAGGTAAAATAAACCTTGTATGGTTGTTTGATTAAACCTGTTGTACTGCTTGTTCCTCCGCGCGCCGAACGGAAGGGCTGACGCCCCGAGGTTGTGGGAACTGAGGTTTCCACAGCTGTAAAAATAGGTGCAAGGGTACCGTCGCATACAATGAAGTAGCTGGTACCGTAAATTTCAAACCTCTTCTTTGCGTGGGTGCTTAGCATAAATAGTGATCCGTTAGTAAATGTACTTGAAGGTCATAGAGAGAAAGGAAGGCAAACGAATACAACAGAGGGTGTCATTCATTTTTTAGTTCATTCAGATTTTCATTCAGAACAGTTTTCATTCAGATTTTAGTTACTTATTGCTCTTGGTTTAGAGACACAGTTCCGACATCATTCCGACATCAGAGAAACAGAATTTGCAGTATAGTTCCGCGAGAATAAAAAAAAAAAAAACGATGCAGAAATCTTTTCTGGCTTTTAAATTTCTGGCTGAAAATTTCATGGCTTTTGAGACCTTGAATATGGCATTCTTATAGGTTCCAGGGTATCCAAACTCCAGTGAGAACAAAGTGCTTGACGTATTATGTCTAGATACATCTCTTGCTGCTTTTGCATGGCAAATCGTTGTATAGGAAGGTGTGTGATGTGTGACCAATGTAGATGTTCCTGAAATTAGAATCTTATTTCTTTACACATTAAGGTTACCGTGTCCTACAGAAAAAATGAAGGCACCTCTGCTGACTTCAGTTATTCACCTGAAAGAAAATAGCTTTTTTTTTAAACAACAAACGGTTTCTTCACATTGGTGTGCAGCTTATTTGCGGAAAGGCATTTCGAGAGTCTGTCCAGTATCAGCTCCCTGCATTTATCATAACGTAGCCGCCCAAGGAAAACCACACGCATGAAAGTACACAGTCAGGTTCCGATTTCACGGTTCTACGGTTCTGAGGCTGAAACACACACAGACGGACAAACACAACACATCCACAAGGTACCGGTATTTGGTTTTTTCGTCGATCGTCATTTTTCAAGTCTCCGATTTCACAACCAAGGCAGCCCTGTAGGAGAATGGCGATGTCCGCGATAATGTTCACCATAGCTGGAGCTAACACTGAAACTCATTTGGTGACTTACGACACGATTTCAAAGTTGAACGTACTCAAATTTGACAGGCGAGCAGCAGAACAAAGCATTATCAGCAATGTCAACAGAATCCTGATATCCGGCGAAAAATACAGGAATCGATTCTCCCAGACTCGGTACTCTCGTTCCCAGTCCACCGCAAAGAACAACACCCTGCGTGGAACTATTTTCAGACGCGGGTGCCAAAAGCCATCGCTGCTCTGGGGCTGTCGTGCCTATCGACCATTCAGCCTATATCGACTCTCTTGCTTCTCAAGTCAGAAACCGTCTCAAAATCATCGTCTTAGTTTCTAAATATAGTTCCACGACGATAGTTCACACTCTGGCACATTACAGATTGAACAACCCTCATATCACTATAATCAACATCGGCATTTCAGTTTTCTAAACTCAAGCGTCGTCGTCACCGTATACCGCAAGGGGAGCGGCAAAGGCGAATCCTTAGTCCCTGTGCAAAAGCTGGTATTCATAACGTGTTTGTTGCCAGCGTCAAACCGAAACGTTTTTCGGTTTGTTTCGGGTTCGGGTTTGGCCATAAAGGCTCGGTTCCGATTTAGCTCCGGAGTTCACAAATATTGGTTTGATTAACCTGCTCAGAGGCGATCAACCGGTTCGGAACCGGTTCGAGGTTCTAATGTGCTACCAAGTTAAGGTAGCGGATAAAAATGATGCAAGATCTTTACGTTACGTTTTTTTTTATGCATTTATTTCCGTTTAACGACCAACAGGACCCCCTTCCATCCTTTCCGCGAACAACGTGCCGCCAATCTAGGCAGGCAAACCGTTCGAATCCCCCCACCACCCACCACTACCAGAGCTCGGCATTTTGACTCACGATAACTCACGATCACAATCATCTGATATAGTGTGCGCCCATTTCAGTCGCACGCGTAATCAGTGGTGGCTGCTATGGCGTCCGTCATCCCATACTCACAGGGAAACTATTTGCAGCGCCGGTGCGATACTGTACAAACTCTGCCGAGGATCGCTTGTTATCGCAGGCTACCACGCTACGAGAAAAAACAGTGACACTGGTGATTGCCGTCACACGTTCGCGATATTATAAAGCGTGATCATGTGGCATTACTAGTGCATTCGTGCGATAACGATAACAACACACGTGCCACCCCGCAGCGCCAGCGGCTGACGCTCTGTCATCTCTGATATGATACAGGGGGAGCGGTTTGTGAGAGAAAACAGCCCCAAGCAGCACAATGTACTCAAAGTCGAGTGTAATAGGGGGGGACGGGTAGGTGGAAGGCCTTCAACAGATTCGTGCAGCTAAAGAGCGCTGATAAGACACATACCAACCACCCCTATTGCACTCGACTTTCAGTGCATTGTGCTGCTTGGGAGCTATTTCATTTGGGGGGGTGGGGGGTGTATGTTATCATAAATAGCGACAGAGTGTTGGTTTTAAATTCTGGCGTAGAGCAGTTACAATAAGAGCGAGCTCCCAGCCCTGGGCACAGGAACATCAAAAAAAGACAAAAACGAAAATAATAACAATAATAATAATTGGTGGGCCTTTTATTATTATTATTATTATTATTACTAAGCGTTTACGTCACGAGGCAGCTGAGATCATGAGCGGCGCCACAGCGGTCGGTCTGAAGATTGCTTTTGCTCACCTGAGGGTCACCTGTGATGAAGGCTCCCCACACGGCACTCCTTATATACGTCCCTCGCCGAAGACGGCGTTTGTACCCAACTTGTACCAAACTACAAAGTTCCTCGGCCGGATTCGACCCCTCGATCTTGTGATCATAAGCGAACACGCTACACCGATGAACCGCTGAGGCCGGTAACGACCAAAACGTGTGCAATGTAGAACGACGTTTCATAAAGCAAACTACAACGACATTAGAGAGTTTAGTGCATCATACGTTATCGCCCTTGCGTACGTAAGGGATAGCGTTGGCGGTTTTGGGCACGCGAAATACATAGAGTTTCGCGCAGTGTACAGAACCATGCTGTCCCTTACGTACGCAAAAACGATAGCGTAACAATACCATGTGCCACGGCCCAGCTCCGGAAATGCTGTTCTTCACACGCTTAATAGCGATTATACAATACAGAAGAATCGACCATACCACACAAAAAAAAGCGAGAGAGAAAAGAAAGGAAAAGAAGGAAAGAAAAATAAGCCCGAGCTGTTTCAATTTCAAGCAAAGAGCACCGACCTTCAAAGCATCGCAGCTTGTGATGGCGCACTCTCTAAATCATTACATGAAGCGCCCCATCACGTAGTCCGGTTGTATTGAGATTACGTTTTCGCACCGCCGTGGGACGCCACAGCGTGATCGCGCTACTCGGACAAGCGAGATCAGATGACAGCTGGGCGCAACCAGGCCTCCACAGCTCCCCGCATTTGCGGCAGTAGAAAAATAAAATCACGTCACAGTCACGTGGTATTACATCGTCAGGCATCATGACGGATGCCCATTGGCCAAAGGAGGATGCGCGCTCCGGGATTGGTTGATAAAGTTTCGAAATATCTGACAGCTCACTTTTCGCGGGCAGTCGGCCAGGCGGGCAGCTCCAAGCAAGGTCGCTGTGTCTCCGCGGCTCGCCGATGTCGGTTGACCACAACGACCGAAGAGGAAGTGTACGCGCGGGTTTGTTCGTGAGCTATAGTGACTCTGGCCATGTACTGATCTTCGATAAAGTGTCAACCTACGGACATTCTTGCCGGGTCGGAACTGGAATGCTTGGTGAGCTGACGCCTGCTGAGGAACACTTTCGAGCGCCGTCGCATTTTCAAATACAGTGACTAAGAAGAGAGTGTTCGTAACGACAAAAGTATTTCCCGTGACTGTGTGACCTACGGTGCATCGCAAGAATGAGAAGAAGATGCTCATCTGTGAAACACGCACTCGTGGACTTCGCTCGCCTCCAGAAGTAGACTGTATGTGTGCTTTGCAAGTTCGAACTTTGTTTGGTTGCTGTCTATTCAAGGAACGAAACGTCCTGTACGCACGGTGAATATATGAGTCAAGCACTTGAGTTTATATGTTGCATCAATAAATATGTATTTCGCCTATCAAAAATGTCTTAGTTATTTTGGAATAACGGGCGCCATGTATGAAAACCAGTAGAAGTCAATGGCAGCCAGGGCCGGCCGAAAGCCGAGCCAAACTGAGAGGTTGCTGATTGGTTGGCTGCTAGGCATCACGACGCATTTTCATTGGTCGTATGTCCAGTGTTGCCTGAATTATCTCAAACTATGGGCTCTATGGGGAGCTGTGGGCGCCTGGCGCAACCGTAAGCACTTCCCACCTCATTCATGTTCCATCATCCTTGTTTAAGGTAATCGCAAGTCCCTTGTCTGAATGATTACAATCACGTCAGACTCTCCGCTTCGGTGATTGTGATTGTGCATAGTTTGTACAATTGCATAGTTTGTACACTTGTTGTAATGAGGGCTGTTGCTTGCGGTTTCCATGAAAGCCGCTCGTCCATAATCAGGCCTAGGATTTTTTGTTGTTTCACCTTGGGTATTTTTATGCCGTTGATATTGAGGCTGGCTGGATCTTTTCTCCGTGTTTTGGTGACAATCATGTAGGACGATTTTTCGGCTCAGATGGAGAGGCCCACGGAGTCCAAGTATTCCTTGATGGGGTTTAAGGTCCTTTGTAGGTTGCGATTCAGTTGTACTAGTCGGCTGCCAACAGTCCAGATTGTGAAGTTGTCTGCATACATGGTCAGCTGCACAGCATGGGAAAGGCTGGGAATTGCTTCAGGAAGCCCAGACACTACTACATTAAACAGCTGCGGGCTCAGGACGGTTCCTTGTGGTAATCCAGTAGGGCAATGTTTGAGTTGACCCAAATGACTTCCGAGTCTTACTTGAGTGGCTCTGCCATTGAGAATGTCAGTGATAAAGCGGAGGGTTCTACCAGTGACCTTGATTTTCTGAAGTTGAGCTGACACCACATCTGGCGAGACAATGTCGAAAGCGCTTCTTACATCAACAAAAGCAGCCAGAAACGCGAGACCACTTTTTTTTTTTGCATCATCGGCGGCAGAGCAGAGCTCTAAGAGGTTGTCCTTGGTTGCGAGTTTACAGCGGAATCCGGTCATGTTACTGGGCAAAATGGAGTGAACTTCCAGGAACCACAGTAGTCTTGCTTGAACCATCCTTTCCATTAACTTGGCAACGCAGGAGGTGAGGGATATTGGTCGGTAGGATTCAGGTTGAAAGGGAGGTTTACCAGGATTGAGTACGGGAACCAGGATGGCATGCTCCCAAGCAAGAGGGACAGTCCCAGAGATCCAGATGCTGTTGTATAGATCAAGAAGTGGCGTTTGTGCTTGTGGCGGGAAGTTTTTAAGGGCTTGATATGTGATGCCATCGGGTCCTGGGCTGTTGCGTCGTGTACATTTCCGCAAGGCTGTTAGTAGCTCGTGTCGCGTCCGTTTTGCACCTTTGCCGTTTCTACTGGCTCCTGTGGGTTGCCCTCCCGGATGAAGGTTTCACTGAAGAGCTCAGCGGCCTGACTTATGGTGATGCCTAGTTTTAGGGCAAATTTTTGGAAAGGACGACTATCACGTTGGGTTCCTGCGAGTTTGTCTATGACTCGCCACACTTTTGCCCCAGGTGTTTGTGGGCTCAACGAAGAACAGAATGATTTCCATTGGTGCCTACGCAGGGCTACGGAGTAGCGACGTAGGACTGCTGAGACTCTGCGGTAACTTGTTAGGTTCGCACGGGATGGGTTCTGTCGAAGGAGGCGCGCAAGGCGCACAAACACTCACGGTTCGCAAACCTCGTGCACACTTTCTCCCTGTTAGCTGATCCACTCCCTGAAACCCCTGAGGCAATACCACCATGGCTTATAAGTGAAGTAAGCTGCGGGATGTCCATACCACACTTACGGAAGATGAAGACAGCCTCCGCAATCGTCGCAAAATCAATCGCCTCCGACTTCATTCAGACGACACTCGACGAGCACCTGAACATATTTACAGATGGCTCCCCAGGTAGCACAGTTATGTCGGGTGAGCATCGGTCCAGTGTCGGGAAATATCGGATGAATTATTGGGTGAATATCCGTTGCCGATATCGGACCAGCACCGTTTTTGCGACATCGGCTAATATCGGCGCAATATTGGCAACCAATATTGCTCTAATAGCGGCGTGGTGTCTGCAGGATATCACACCAATATCGTTTTCCGATATTGGCCCAGCTACGGCCAGTGTTATTATCACTTTTTTTCGTCCCACATGACGATTTGCTATCACATCAAAATTTTTGTGAACGCAGTTAAAATACAGGTATAGCATAACACATTTTTATTTCTCAAGGTACAGGTAAACAAATAAGTATTTCTTCAGCACATTTCATCCTCACGGTGTCATGGGAAGGTCCTCTCACAAGTCCCCTTGCCCTTCAAGACGTTTTTGTCGTTTGGCTCGTCCTCCATCACGATCACTTGCACCAGCAAGGTGCTTTCCCAACTTGCTGTTAATGTTGGCTTCAGTTTCGTGTTTAAATCTGTCTTTGACGCCATCTGGGAATTGTAAGTACGAATAATGCAAAAGGGACGTTAAATACGGGGTGCCGCGCGGTGAGCTTCCATCGCACGTTAAAGAACCCTAAGGTGGGCAAAAGCAATGCACAGACCCACCGCTGTGCCGTCGCTCATCATCTCAGTTGTCTCGCGACGTAAACCCCCAATTATTAATTGCTGGACACTTCTTCCTCCCTCAATATATGTTATTATATTACAGATGGTGTATAATATATATATATATATATATATAAAAGTGAAATAATAAGACTTGGACTACAGATTACAGGAACGTTAACAAAAACTAATTTATTTATTGGGCAATTTAACACATAGATTAAAAAAGAATGGTCGACGTTTCGACAGTGGCAGTGGCGAAACGTCGACCATTCTTTTTTAATCTATGTGTTAAATTGCCCAATAAATAAATTAGTTTTTGTTAACGTTCCTGTAATCTGTAGTCCAAGTCTTATTATTTCACTTTTATTCAACTTCGTAGCCGTCTGATATATTAACCTATTTGTTATATATATGTGTATATAAATATATATATATATATATATATGTATATATATATAGTTGAAATAAATGGGAGACAGAAGACGAAAGTAGGGGAAGTAACAAAAAAGGGGTTTATTAAAACTTAAAAATCATGAAAGTTAGGGAGGATGTCTACGTTACGGCGGAAGCTCCGCCTTCTTCGGGACAAAAGAGCTAAATGTGGCCACGAGGCTGATAAGGGGCTTGAGAATGACGTGGTCGGTTGGGGGAAATTCCCGCCACCTGGCGTTTGTCAATTGGGGAAATTCCAGAGCGTTTCTGTGTCAGGTCCAGGAGTGGGGTCATCGTCCTTGTGGGTCAGTGGGGACCTTGATCTGGCTGAAACGAGAAAAGGCAACAGGGTCTTATCTAGGTTGTTAGACTTCTTATTGTTGACAGCATGCCAGGGTCCTCGTTAATGGCCGATCGGAATTTGTAAATTAGGTAAGATTCCCGTTGTTCCCGGGAGCGGTCGGAGGTAAAGTTCGACTGGAGAATAAAAACTGAGGCTTCGTTGATTGAATGTTCTGGTTGTTTGAAATGGCGTGAGACTGGGAGATTAGGTTTCTTGGTAACATCCGATCGGTGATTGTTGAATCTAATTCGGAAAGAAGTTTTTGTCTGACCCACGTATTGGGCCCGGCATGTGTTGCATTGGATTAGATAGATAACGTTGCATGAGTTACAGTCTACGTCTGCGTTGATCTTGACGGTAAAGTTGGAATTCGTACTTCTGACCGTTTGTGCGGTCTGCATTAACTTGCAAATCTGGCATCTCCTGCCATTACATGGATGACAGCCCGCCGGAGGGCTAGTGGGTTCGCCTACTTTAGAGCGGACCAAGCTATCTTGTAAGTTACGTGTACGTCTGTAAGCGACACGTGGTGGATTAGGAAATATGTTTTTCGTGCGTTCTGACTGGAGAAGGATACTGTGGTGGCGGCTAAGTATGTTGTTAATGTTTGGGATATTTCCGGCGAATGTTACAGTTAAGTTCACGGCATTACTTTCTGATTTGTTTTGTCTTGTCTCCAGTAAGCTTAGACGGTTTGCCTTGCGAGCTCTGTTGAGAGCATCTTGAACTAGATCGGGTGGATACTGACGACCGACAAAGGTTTGTTGCAGCTGTTCGAAATTTCTGTCCAGATCGTCGTCATTCGAGCAGATTCTCCTATACCGAAGGGCTTGACTATAGGGAATGGCCAGTTTCGTGTGGCGAGGATGACAACTATGGAATGACAAGTACTGCTGAGAGTCTGTGGGTTTACAGAACAGATCAGACGTTAAAACTCCATTGGTTAGCTTAATTTGAACATCAAGAAAGCTAACAGTGACGGCAGAATAGGTGTGAGTGAAGTTAATAGAAGTATGGAACTCATTGAAATCGCGTATAAATTCCAATAGGCTGTCTTCCGAATGTGGCCAGATCATAAATATGTCATCAAGGTAGCGCTTGTATAAAGTGGGTTTGTCCTCACGCGTGCTCAAGAATGCTTCTTCTAGTGAACCCATGAATAGATTTGCATAGTTTGGTGCCATTTTAGTGCCCATAGCGGTGCCGTTGACTTGTAAATAGTGGCCATCGTTAAATTCAAAGTTGTTGTTCTTTAGGATCAGTTCTAGTAGAGTAGATACGACAGATGGATCACAAGAAGAATCAGAGTACTTTGAAAAAGCCGCCTCGGCTGCAGCTATGCCATCATCGTGGGGAATATTGGTATACAGGGAAGAAACATCTAACGTAACTAGGAGACTAGATGGGGGTGGCTGACATTGATTTAGTATTTGCAGGAAGTGATTGGTATCCTTGATGTACGATGGTAGTCGCCGGGGTATGTCCTTAAGAAGATGATCTACGAAACTAGAGAGTTTTTCAGTGGCTGTCCCATTGCAGGAGACGATTGGACGTCCGGGGTTCCCCGGTTTATGAATCTTTGGGAGCATGTAGAATCTACCTGGCTTTGAGTTACGGGGAAGAAGGTACTCATATACCGCCGAATCGATCTTCTTTGCGGCCTTTAATGCCTTTAGATGTTTTGTGATATCTGAAACAATCTGTTCCGTGGGATCAGTGTCTAAAGTTTTGTAAAACGTGGCACAAGCCAATTGTCGCAGTCCCTCATCGATATAATCCTGCATATTCATTACGACAATTGCACCACCTTTATCTGCCCTTTTGATTATTAGGTTTTTCGATTTTTTAAGATGCGACAGACTACTTTGCTCGGCTTGACTCAAATTTGGTTTGGTTTTGCGGGAAGAGGGATTATATGAAGTAATTATATCTTTTTGAACTGCTTTTATATATATATCAAGAGCTTTTTCGCGATTGGGCTCTGGCGTAAATTCACACGGTGGCTTGGAAGGTTTGGACGTTGTATCAGGCTTATCATGAAAATACTCTTTCAGACGCATACGTCGGGCAAAATTATCTAAATCGAGATGGAGTTGGTATTCGTCTACCTTGTTATTATTTGGGCAGAATGAAAGCCCACGGCTAAGAAGTGATAGTTCAGGATCGCTGAGGGGGTGGGACGACAAATTAACAACATTTTGAGGTGACGTATTGGTTGTGTTGTCTTGAGCGTTAGGATTTTGATTGTCACAGTGTTCGGTTTCACCTTGGGAATCTAACGAGGGAGTAATTATGTTACTACTACCTGCGAGATTCGCGTTATATTTAGACATACGGTCAGGATCTATCTGGTCCCTTGTCATTTTTTTACGTTTGGTGTTATTCACAGTTTCTTCCAAGTTCCTAGTGAACTGTGCCAATTCTGACTCATGCGCGTCCGTAAGGGTCACAGTATCGCGGATAGTTTTAGCTTGCTGAGATATTTCTGCAGTTGTTTCCTCACAGTGGGCTATTAGAACTTCCAGTAATGCAGTAGAGGCGTTGCTAAGGGTTTCATTCCATTTCTTTTGAAGGGTGTGGTTCAGAGGGAAGGTTGGCTGGAGCTTAATCGCGAGTCCTTTAGGAATTTTGTTATGATCGCTATAGACTTGCAGTGCGGTACGGTGGGAATTGTAGCGTATATATTTGTCGTTTAATTGTCGGATTTTGAAAAATGCTTTTGTACTCGGGCATGGCTCATTTGGATTAGAAAAGGTACGCTCACCGGCGGTTAGTCAGTCCTGTTTACGTGCCCTCGATGTCCGTTCGGAGTGTCTTCGTCGCAGCATGGCTGCCTCTTGTGGGGTGGGCCACACTGGATCCGGGATGACCGGGGCGTCAGCTCTGCGTGGTGGAAGTTGTCGAAGCAGGTGTGGGATCAGGTCCTGGAGGTGGCGGCTCATCATCCGCACTCCTTCGAAGTTTGGGTGAAGGCCATCCGCCGCAAGCACCTGGGTTGGACGTCGTCGGTAGAAGCCATGGTCGAGGTAGAAAAGGTCCCGGGACCTCCTGCATAGCTGGACCAGCTGGCGGTTGAAGGCGTGTGCCCGTGGGTTACACTGAAACTCCCTACGCCTGTCAATGAAAGGGCGGCGTCTGTTATATGATCGAGGGAGCACAAGGGTACATACCGCCATTTCAATGCCTCCACGGGCACGGATCCTTTCGAGAAGTGTCTGGTAGTGCGAGATGGCCAACTTGGGCTCAACGAACGGCATGTCGTTAGTCCCACAGTGTAGGACAACGACACGAACGCTGGCCGGTAGTAGGTCCACCTCCTCGATGAAGTCCAGGATACGTCCTCCGCTGCGGGACACGAACATCGTTGGTGTCGAGCGGGACCTGAAATCAAAGTGGTGGTACAGGTGCTTAGTCTGGGAGTCGCCGAGAACAGCAACTGTGGGAGCATAAAATATATAAAATGTATATATATATATATATATAGGGGAGAAAAGACACCAGAGACTGAAGTAGGGAGTGGGGGAAAGTTATTTATTAAACTGGCATTTAAACTTATTGTCTGGGGAAGTCTACGTTTCGGCGGAAGCTCCGCCTTCTTCGGTACGGAGCTTCCGACAAGTCGGAATTGCTGCAATTTACAACAGACAAAGAGATCGAAGTACGTAATACCAAACGTAAAAAACTCGCTAGGGACCAGATAGACCCAAACCTTCTGTGTGAATGTGATATCCAACTTAAATCAAGCAGTACTGTAAATACTCCCTCATTAAATTCCCAAAGTGAAGCCCAAGATAGTACTCGTGATAATCAAAATTCCTCAATCCACACCATCACCACCAGCACTGCATCACAGAGCGTCGTTAATTTGTCGTCTCACTCACTCACAGACTCCGAAGTCTCGCTGCTTAGCCGGGGCCTTTCATTCTGCCCTAACAATAATAAGGCAAACGAATATCAACTTCATCTCGATTTAGACAACTTCGCTCGACGAATGCGCCTTAAAGAGTACTTTTATGATAAACAGGATCAAACCCCCAATCATTTTAGGCCACCGTCCGATTTTACACCGGAACCTAATCGCCAGAAAGCCCTAGATATCTACATAAAGGCAGTGCAGAAAGATATTATAACAGCATACAATTCTTCTTCTCGCAAACCCAAACCGAAATTTACCCCAGCGGAGCATCGTAGTCTTTCTCATCTCAAACAATCGAAAGACATAATAATCAAAAGAGCAGATAAAGGTGGTGCAATTGTTGTAATGGATATGCAAAATTACATCGATGAGGGACTCCGACAATTGGTTTGTGCTACTTTTTACAAGCCACTGGACGGTGATCGTACGGAACAAATTGTTACTGACATCACCAAAAATTTAAAGACACTGAAGGCAACAAAGAAAATCGATTCGGCATTATATGATTACCTTCTCCCACGTAACGCAAAACCAGGCAGGTTCTACATGCTCCCGAAAATTCACAAACCGGGACATCCCGGACGCCCACTCGTTTCTTGTAATGGAACAGCCATAGAAAATCTCTCTAGCTTTGTAGACTATCTCCTTAAAGACATACCCCCACAACTCCCTTCGTATATTAAAGAGACTAATCACTTCCTCCAAGTACTAAACCAATGTCAGCCACCCGCTTCTAGTCTCCTAGTTACGCTAGACGTGTCATCCTTATACACCAATATCCCACACGAAGACGGGATCACAGCAGCAGAAACGGCTTTTTTCAAAGTACTCCGATTCCCCTTGTGATTCGACTGTGCTATCTGCTCTACTGAAACTGATCCTGAGGAACAATAACTTCGAATTTAATGGCAGACAATATCTACAAATCAGCGGCACAGCTATGGGCACTAAGATGGCACCCAGTTACGCAAATATATTCATGGGCAGTTTGGAAGAAAATTTCTTGAGCCAGTGCGAGCTAAAACCTACTCTCTACAAACGTTACCTGGACGACATATTTATGATCCGGCCGCACTCGGAAGACAGCCTGTTAGATTTTAAACGCAACTTCAACAACTTGCACCCCTCCATTAACTTCACACATTCTTATTCAGCCACCATTGTTAACTTCCTAGATGTTCAGGTTAAATTCACTAATGGTGGTTTAACAACTGGTCTGTTCCGTAAGCCCCCCCCCCCCCAACCGATTCTCAACAATACTTATCATTTCAAAGCTGCCATCCCCTATAGTCAAGCCCTTAGATACAGGAAAATATGCTCAAATGATGGCGATCTGGAAAAAAATTTAGAACAGCTGCAACAAACTTTCGTTGATCGTCAATATCCACGGAACCTGGTGCAAGATGCTCTCAACAGGGCTCGCAAAGTAGATCGCATTAGCTTGTTTGAAAAAAGAAAAATAACTCGAAAACCAATTCGGTAAACTTAACTCTAACATTCACCGGAAATATCCCAAACATTAACAGCATAGTTAATCGCCACCATAGTATCCTCCTCCAGTCCGAACGCACTAAGGAATTTTTTCCCGAACCACCACGTGTCGCTCCAGTGTTGCGGATTTGGCCGCTCAAATCGGATTTAAATCAAATCCGCATTTTTTCTGAAGGTAGTAAATCAAATCCAAATCAAGTCCGGATTTAATTTTGACACGTTAAATCAAATCCTTTTAAATCCGGATTTGTTTTTCCGGCCCTAAATCAAATCCGCTTTTAAATCCGGATTTATCGAATCTTTTGACAAATCCGGGAGCCAAAATTCGTGCAGTAGCTTTACTAGACCTATAACTGTGTCTACAAATTACTAATACTGCACGTATTCACTAAACAACGCTTAAATAACAGCGTGACGTGGCACAAAGAGCAATAAATTTCGTCTGATTGACGAGGATATAAAGGACCAACCTATCAATCCGGTGGCCGAAATTTTATTCATATTTTAGGATATAAATTTTTGAGTTTAGAAAGACATTTTCGGTTACGCCCGCTCGGCGTGTACCAGACTATCAGTCACCACGTATCAGCCTGTGTCAGGGGCGGATCCAGACGCTCGGTTTGGGGAGGGGGCGGTTTCTTTGTCGGAGCGCGTAGTGGGGGAGGGGGGAGAGGGAAATTCAATGTATAAACTGACGTTTTGAGGGGGGCAATTGGAACGAGCAATTCGGCGAGTTGCTTCTACTTACAGCCGTCTGCTCGCTCTACCACAGGAGCTATATAAATGATATCTATACCATTCGATAAAGGATCAGTTAACGGTTCTAATGAATCTACCTTCAAGGGAATGCCCGCTCATGAACAATAAAAGTTCGAAATCGTACATTTCTTGCCGGAAGTGCTGTGTTCGGGAATTTTTTCGTAGCGCCCCTTTAAAGTAGGAGTCACGGGACTTTTTCCGCGTGCTGTCTTGAACCTCTAGTTTTTATCAGCCACATTTGAAGGATGTGGTAAAACAAGAAGCGCATTGCTATGAGGTCAAAGTTGGCAAAAAATTCGAACCAACATTCGACGCCGCAACCTTCCGCCTCTCCATATCGGAAACGGTTCATCGGATGGAGCTCGAAATTGTTGCATTTGTCATCAATCGAGATGCTATCTAACATATATTTTTTTCATGGAAATCAAAAATTGTCAATTTCACACCCTTGTCGATTTAAAATGGAACTACCCAAGAGTGGACAGAACGCGACCTCACTGTGTCACCTCTAGCCTTCGCACGCCCGTGCGGGCAACGGACATGCCGATCGTGGTCCCTCTTGAAGGTTGAAGACGCGCAGCCAATTCGGATCGTTGAGATCGTTGAATGTGGATGTTGTATTTCACGTGCGACCAGCCGCCGTACGATTAGCTGGATGCTAACACCGGCCGCGTTTTGGAGTGCATGTGTACTTCCCCCAGAGCTACACTCTTAAAAATGAACTTCACCGCATAGCACGCTCCTAGCCAACCATCATCTCGAATGATCGTTATCTGCCTGATTTGTTCAAAACGGGAGGCGTACGCCTTTCTTGTGACACTTATGATGTTCATAATTGTCACCAAAAAGGCGTACGCCTCCGGTTTTCTACAAATCAAGGCAGATAACGATATCATTCGAGATTATGATTGGCTAGGAGCGTGCTATGCAGTGAAGTTCATTTTTAAGAGTGTAGGCAGTCCCGAGCATTGCCCGAGCCCAGAGCTGCGTCGGCCTGCAGTGTGATAGCATGAGATTCCTTCTCACGAAAAAAACTCGTCCTCCGTCATTTAATTCCCCGTTGGCTCAGACGGCTCTCCTCGCCGGCGCGTAGCCGACAGCTGGCCACTTCGCCGCGCGGAATTGCGCAATGCCAGTAGAAGAGGGGCGCAAAGGGAAGCCCAACGAAAATACATGTAATGAATGAATGATGGGAGTTGAGTTGAAGGCATCCAGAAAGAAAATAGTAAAACTTTATCGAAAATCAGCCGCACTTTGTTGCATTGCCAACACGTAATTCGTTAAGTGACCTTAAATTTTTGCGTTACACCAAAATAGAAAAAGTGATACTGATAAAAGTGTATTGAATCGTAGATGACTGGCTCACTCTGGGAGGGGCGGTGCACAACCCCCATCTCCGTCATCACGGGCCTCACGGGGCACGAACAGTGTGGGGTTGGTAGGTATGGTACAACTTCACAAAAGCGGATTTTGGGTCTGGAACCTCCTCGTCATTTAGCACCTGGCGAACGCGCCTGAGTGAAGGAATTCCTATCGCGGGCCTAGGCTCAGCTACGCCCAAACACGCCTGCACGCCCCAACACGCCTGCGTCGATTTCTACCATCAGTACTCAAAAGACCATGGTTGGTTACTACACCCTGGGGGTCACAATTAAATGGATCGTTAATAAATCCTGGGACATGTTACGAATACTTATACTAAACATGTAGCCCATGGGTTTAATGCTGATGTTTCGGGGATTTGTGAACATTTTCCTCGCGCAGTACAGACTGTTGTAATCAAGGGAAAAAAAAAGGGGGGGGGGTATGCGAGGAAGAGTGGCACATCTTGCCATGATTGTCCGTGGGAGTAAGAAAGGCTTGCCTTCCCGAAATCACGAAATGACAGGATGTGATATATCTATTGTTCGTTTTTACTTTGTTTTGACGTGAATGCGTGTACTATATGCGTTCAATATGATGGCGAAGACCAAGAATTTCGCGACATGATTTGGCAAGCTTGAAACGGATCGTGCTTGAAGACTCAGCTAGAGGTCCACGGGAAAGGTGCCGTCCAATCGACAGAATAACGTTAACTGCGCTCAAAGACCTGCACCTGTTGTTCCCTCGGTGCGGTGAGGGGAAGTGATTGGAACAAAACGGCTACTCCTGTCGCTCTGCAGAGAGGACGCCGCTAGTGCGTGTGAAGATTTCAGACAAGGTCACATCAATTCGCGTAGAATGCGAAACGGCGCTTCGCTCAATTTCAAATCCATGCATTTTGTGAGGGAGCTTGGCGAAATCCACGAGCAAATCCGCTGAAAAAGGGGCGATTGAATCCAAATCCAAATCATTTGTGGAAAATGCGATTGAATCCAAATCCAAATCATACCTGGAATATGCGATTGAATCCAAATCCAAATCATTAGTGGAAAATACGATTCAATCCAAATCCAAATCCTGCCCATATTTTTTTGCTCAAATCAAATCGCAAATCAAATCCGCCAGCCCTCCGGTGGATTTAAATCCTGATTTAAATCAAATCCGTGGATTCAAATCCACAACACTGTTACAGACGTACACGTAATCTGCAGGATAACTTAGTCCGCTCTAAAGTAAACAGTACGATAAACCCTTCGATTGGTTGTTACCCATGTAATGGTCGACGTTGTCAGATTTGCAAACTAATGCAGACCACGCAGGAAGTCAAAAGTACAAACTCTAATTTTACCGCCAAGATCATTGCAGACCTAGACTGCAATTCCTCGAACGTCATCTATGCAATCCAATGTAACGCATGTCAAGCACAATATGTGGGTCAGACAAAAACTTCTTTCAGAGTCAGATTCAACAACCACCGATCGGATGTCACCAAAAAACCTAATCTTCCAGTTTCCCGCCATTTCAAGCAGCCAGGTCATTCTATTAATGATGTATCAATCTTTATTCTCCAGTCAAACTTCAACTCTGACCACTCCCGAGAGCAACGCGAATCCTACCTAATCTACAAATTCCAATCGACCATTAACGAAGACCCCGGCATGCTATCAACAAAAAGAAGTCTAACCTCGTAGATAAGGCACTTTTTTCCAATTCCTTTTCAGCCGGATGGGTGGCGCAACCTGGACAAAGCCACTCCCCCAAGGACGATGACATCACACTTGAACCTGACAAGTCAACATTCTCGAACGTGACCCATTGACAACCGCCATGTAGCGGGGCTTTCCCTGTCACGACGTCACGATGACGTCACTATGCGAGCCTTTATATGCTCTGTGTAGAGCACTGCACGGGCCGACTTTTCCGGGCCCGACCCGGCCCGGGCGCATCGAAAAATGGCCCGGCCCGACCCGGGCCCGGACCTTCATATTTTTATGCGGCCCGGCCCGGCCCGGTGACCCAGTGACTAGAGCCCGGCTCGGCCCGGCGTCTAAGCAAATAGAGCCCGGCCCGGCCCGGTGACCCGGCGAGTAGATCCCGGCCTAGTATTTCCAGCCGCGACGTACGCGTTTCTGGCGATTATCAAACAAATTTATAAGTAAATTTATAAGGAGAGAAGACAAACATACAAGTGATGGCGGTTTAACACCGTAACCGCACGAGACCAAATTAAATCCAGAACGCACGGGGCGTTATCGTTACACTGTCAAGATTTTGCGGAGATAGAGCATGCTGTCGACAAACTGCTTCTCCCAGTCCCTATCCCTCTCACCAAGCTTTGCCAGAGTGATTGTGAAATATGTGAGGAGTGAGGAGCAATGTAAAGTGGCTTGGAGAATGTTCTAGACGGTCGAATCATATGCATAATGCAGTACCCTTTGCCTGTCTTTGCAAAATATGCACAGGAATGACGCAAGCGCATGATGATATGAACTAATGCATCTCCAATGTGTGGAATTAGCTGCGTGGCCCGGCCGGGCCTGACTCTTGGGAACATATTTGTCGGCCCGGGCCCGGCCCGGCCCGCGGTGGTGGCGTATTTTAACGGCCCGGGCCCGGCCCGGCCCGTGGTGCTGGCGTACTTTGTCGGCCAGGGCTCGGCCCGGCCCGGAGCACACAGCCAATAACAAGCCCAGCCCGGCCCGCGGGCCGGTTCGGGCCCGGGCCCGTGCAGTGCTCTAGCTCTGTGTATCACTGACATATTTTTGTCCTGACGAAGGCGGAGCCTCCGCCGTAACGTAGACAACCCTTCTAGCATTCCACGTATCTTAAATGTAAATAAATTACCCATTTTTCTTACTTCCCGTACCTTCGCAGTCTGTGTTTCAATTTTCATTTCAGCTACATATATTCGCGGTCGTCCGAACCTCATTCACCAAGTATATATATATATAGGTTGAAGAGGTTAATATATGAGACGGCTGCGAAGTTGAATAAAAGTTAATTAATAAGACGTGGACGACGTTTCGACAGTGTCACTGTCTCCGTCAGGACAAAACAGGTACAAGGGTTGCATATTGCTTAAATAGATTCCGTGAGTGACGTCACAATCGGAGCAAGTATGCCACGTGGTAGTTGTCCGCGCGCCATTTTCGTAGCCGTCTGATAAATTAACCTCTTTGACCTATATAGAGTTGTGGAAAGAAAAAAAGACGCAGACAACAGACTTTATGGAAGCAAGGACACTAGTTCATTTAATGGACAGAAATTAAATGTCAAATGGAAGAGGGGTCGACGTTTCGACAGTGGCAGTGTCTTCGTCAGGACAAAAGATGCACAAGCGGTCACAGATTTCTGAAATAGTTTTTTTACGTGACGTCATAATCGGTTGTCGGTGAGTCAGGAACGGGAATATTTCCGAAGGTCGAGTGCGGGTGGTGATGTCATTCTTCTTTGGTCCCTTTCCGATTTGAGGGACAATTCCTGGGCTGGGTGAGTGCTCCTTCGGACTTTGCTGAAAAAAAAAAAGAAATAAGGAAAGGAACGGAAAGAAAGAAGCTCGACTAGGCGGCCAGATTTCTTACCGTTGACAGTGCTCCGAGATCTTCCTTAATGGTTGATTGGAATTTGGAAATCAGATAAGATTCGCGTTGTTCCCTGCGCCGATCTGAAGAAAAATTTGACTAGATAATGAAAAGTAACACATTATTTAGTGAATGGCCTGGTTGTTTGAAATAGCGAGAGACGAGGACGGTTCGGCTTTTTTGTAACGTCAGACCGGTGGTTGTTGAACCTGGTCCGAAATGATGTTTTGGTCTGACCTATGTATTGTGCTTGCCAGATGTCACACTGAATAGCATAATGTTTCTTTTTTTTTTACTTTGCATTACTTTCTAACTTTATTTTATTATTTTACTCTATTATTTATGTTATAATGTTACTGAATAACACATTGAATTTATGTTATTCAGCTTATCGTTTTGCACGCTTTACAATACTGTTCAAGATGGATCTCCGTCTGGTAATTGAAAGATGCTAGACACGTCATAATGCAATGGGAGTTGAATCTGTTCGGTCAGCTAAAAGACATCAATATCTGTAGTCTAGTTCCTTCTCATATCGAACAAGTAGATACATTTGATGTCTCGATTGAACGGGAAGAAATGTTGGGTTAAAACGAAAATTAAAAAAAAAATAACTAAAACTAGTTGAAGTTAGGAGAAAGTTGTGAGTTAAGTTATGAGTTAGGAGAAATAAACGCCTTGGGGGTGCTTGGGTCCTTATGGTTCGGGAAATAGGGCAGGACGATGTCATTGCACGCGGGTTTTAGTGTCCCATGCAAGGCTATTTCTTCTCGCAGGCTATGTCGTGATCTCTTGCAGTGGCTTTCGGCCACCTAGAACATGAGAGGCTCTTGCCTTTGCAGAGCTGTGTCAGTTCTCGTTTGTCTGAAGAAAAGTGAACTCAAAGCTCCAAAAGCACCATATTCACTGCAACTTTCCACACGATGTACAAAACGAATAAGATTGGTCTTGATGCGATTTCATCTCTTCGTCATGAGGCTCTCGAACTCTGTACACCTTGTTGTGCTGCTTTGAAACGAACGTAAGTGATGCCACTTTGCGTGGCGCCATACCTCTGTTATGAACGCAAAGGTTCAGAACGGCTTCAATTCATAACAAATAGTCTTAAGGAGAAGATAGAAACTGAAAGTTCATTTCGAAAAATCAATTTTGCCACACGCGGGACACGATGCCACGGCTTGATTACGCTCAGAGTACAGGGCCCACAAAAAAACTCACAGTGCGCCTTACGGTCAAGTCGGAATTTTGATTTTTTTTCTTTGTGTGGCCTAAGGGTCTATCTACTCCGTATAAAATTTTCGAGGAAAATGTTTGGTGGAGTTTCTTAGCCAGAGGCTTCCCAAATTCTTCATTGTTCGGAGGTATGGTGCTACTCAAAGAGATGTCGGTAGCGTTCCTGACAGAGTGGCGCAACACATCATATCCCGTTCGAAAGCCCCATGAATCGAGCAATTCAGTGGTATCAAACACAATCTTATTCGTTTTGAACACTCTCTGGCATGTGGCGGTGAATACACTACTTTTGGCTCACAAATGGCTTCAACATATACATTTCCTTTTCCCGTTCATTCGAGACGTGAAACTTACCGGCTTGTTCGATTTGAGATGTAACTGTTATGTGTGCCTGATGGTTTTGCATGTTTCTGTTGTGTTCTAGCTGAATGTGCAATATTATTAAAAATGCCTGCGCTCCGAACGTGTAATGAAAAATGTTCCAAATGGGTGTTTTACACGCATAACAACATTGTGCAGCTTGGATAGCAGCGTGCGTAGATAGCTGAAGGACGCTAGACACTTCATCACATAATGTTAGTTACATATGTTTCTAAAGTAGTTTGGTGTGCGAAAAGTGCCCAATAGCCGATAGTAATGTGCCCCGAATGTTTTACATATTTCTGATGTGTATGTGAAATGAGATGAATAATACCACTGCTCCGAACGTGCAATGCAAGAGCTTCCAATTTTCAGTTCTATACACGCTTACAACATCGTACAACACGAATTTCTAGTCTTCTAGTCTTATCTTCCAAATCGGCGTTTTACGAGCATTACCACATTTTACAACGTGGATTGCCGGTCAGCGTCCCACGCTGTTTTACTGCAGTGCATAGTTCATCTTGAAGTCGGCAACCATTTCTGTGCGATGACGTCTGTGTGATATACCTATTGCCTCTTAGACTTAAGCTTTGGTGGAGCATGTCAACAGCACCTGGGAAACAATGTCTTTGTGACATTGGCTATGTACTGTACGCAATGATGTGCCTTGCGGAGACATAAGCTTACATGAATGCCATTTTGTTGGTTCTTTTATCCCATGGTCGCCGTACTTGCAGTCAGCGAACATCACAGTTGTTGGAGTGCAGCTAGGTAAGCGCCATATAAACTACCTATTTAAGATATTTCTCAAAATGGAGAAGTATTTTACTTTAATGTACGTCTTCTACCTCGTCGATGCTGTCCTGAGAAGCTGCTTTTACTTCTACCGTGCACGTGACGTGGAGTAGCGCACATCATACGACGTTCCACATCCTCTGTGAGCCTTCAGTGAGCCCTAGTAGAAGATACAAAGGAACTTCATATTTGAAAGTATATATCTACGACTGAGAATGAGTAAGCAATCATCTAACTATGGTCGGTGAAGCTAATATCTAAGTATTAGATTCGGAGGCGGATACAGTTCGTTACCGGGACCACTGCGTTTTTGTAAAGAAAGAAGATACCTAGGTAAATGATATGTTTTTAACTTATTTAACTTCTATGCAATATTTACCATTCAAACGCTTTCACAAATTTTTAAAAACGAGTGGTCCCGGTAACGAACTACACCCTTCGGAGGCTTAGGCCCGGTTCCACCAACGCTGGTTAACTTTGATCCGAGATTAACCGTTGTTAAACTTTTTGAAACGTTGTTAAACCCGACCCAGCATGCATACTAACCCCCCCCTTCCGTCTGTCCTCTCTCCATCTGTCCACATCTGTACACCGCTCATAGTCACCGTTGCTTCGCGGTGCTAACCGGGAAGAAATACAAAATTAAATAAGTTAAGATTACCGCTTTTGCGCGTTTCACAGTTTAGAGATTTTGATCTCGAAGAGCATGCGGTCATTGCTGAGATTATGTTAGACTGCCTTTTTTTTTTGTTCGTTTTGCACTTTTTGGAGATTGTTCAATTAAACTGCGCACCCATTTCCGGGGCGATATAAGGCTATAGTGTGTTTCTTTGGGTTTTCACACTTTGGAGACATTCACCGTGATCGCGCGTTAATTGCTGTGGTTGCATAGACACATTAAGCTTATTATGAATTGTGCTTATTGAATAAGCACGCCTTCGCCTATTATGGATATTTTGTTTCCAGGCGTTGGGAATTCTTCATTGACATCAGATCAGGCTGATTGCGTTTATACTGCACCTTGGATATAAGGTCTAGCGCATCCCACGCTGTCCGTTACGTACTCAAGGAGGATAGCGTACGATTCACTATGTCTTACTATATTGTTGACAGACTGCGTATCCATTGTTCAAGTTTGATAAGGTTATTTACTGTCTGTTGCATGTTTTCGAGAAACTGTTCCGTGTTCACGTTCAGGCTGTGCTTCAATTGCCGTGCCCAGATCGGGCTGCTTTTTCTGGTCTGTATCCACTGTAGATTATGTTCGCCCAAACGTGCATCGCCCTCGGAGCTTGGACAAAAGTACTATTTTATAGCCTTTTTGAAGCCCGCGCTTTCGTTTGCCGGTCGCTTATTTACTCCAAAGAGAGCGATGATGCCTCGGTTCCTGTGTCGAAGCTCGCCTGCTTCCTTCTCAAATATGGTGAACTTCGTTGATGAACATAGTATACTGAATAAGAGGTTATATTCGCGGACTCCGTAATTCGCGAATTTTCTGGACCATGCAATCATTCGCGTAACCTTAAATTCGCGTCGACCCCGCGTAAATTTGCGCTTCGACCCCGCATTGTGCATCTTAGGGGCCCTTCACCTTTAACTCCTAAGAAGATGCCTCCTTGATCCTTATGATCCTGATGATCCTTAACCCCATACACGGTTGTTGGATGACTCAAGTTTGCAGGGAGCTGGAATATTGGGACCCCTACATGCGCGCAACATTCGTGAAGGTTGAAGTATTATCTCAACTTATAAAGGATCAGACCTGGACACATTCTGAGACAATGCAATGTAATCGCGCAAGGAAAAAAAAAAGGTGGCGGGGGGGGGGGGGGGGACGCGAACGTAAGTTACCCCAGCGTCGTGATTAATTTTCTTCCATGTTTGGTTCGCACATTTTTCTGTCTTTCGTTCGTATATTTCGCCAAACTTTAAATTCGCGAAGAAACGAGCGCTAGCGAATTTTGCGAAAATACCTGCACTTTTGTGGTATATTAATAAAAGCTCACTTTGCTCTGCAAGGAGCTGGAAAGGAGTTTTCTCCAAATATGGTACCACATTGCATAGTAGGAAGGAAGTTGCCTCAGGACAGAAGCCGCCGATATTTCGAAATATCGGCGGCTTCTGTCCTGAGGCAACTTCCTTCCTACATCTCTACCGGTTCGCTGGATTTCTA
Organism: Ornithodoros turicata; assembly: GCF_037126465.1. NCBI lineage: Eukaryota > Metazoa > Arthropoda > Arachnida > Ixodida > Argasidae > Ornithodoros > Ornithodoros turicata. The sequence continues at coordinate 314,590 of NW_026999359.1, forward strand.
CCCATCCACATTGCATAGTAGGCTTTCAGGTTGATGTCAAGAGAAAGGCATGTAGCAGAACATGGAAGCACAGGGGACGCAAACAAGTGTAGGCTAGTCGGACACAGACGGCCCTTTGCAGCTTCCTGTGTCACTAGCTCATCATGTCGGACAAATGTAATTGTGCGCATAACCTCGTGCGTGATAGCGGCCTTTCTTCCGCACGTTTCGGTTGCTTTTCAAAATTAAGCAACGGTAGGTTTAAATCCTCCATGTGGCCACATTGAATGGTTTGCGGCTTTTTATGACGTCCCTTCCACTCTAAGTGTCATACTGCTCTGATGAAGATGCCGCCTATCATTTCGAGATATGTTTTAAACACTGGGACAGGTATCCCCCCCCCCTTCCCGCGCCAAACGCCCGTCAATCAGGTCACAAAATAACGTCGGTATTTGCCCCCCGGCCCCCGTTCGTGGTCGCTTCTTTTTTTATTCAACAAAGTCGTATCCCGAGTTTTCACGTTATTCAATTCTATAGCACGGCTGGGTCTTGCGCAAAAAGCGGCGCATGAAAACTACCTGATAATAACGAGAAAAATTGAAAGACAACAACACCAACGTTGTTACAACATGATAACTGGGGATTTTTCTCGCCAGGGACGATACTCTACTACTGTGCTGTTGATGATACGGGGAATGGAATAATGGCCCCAAGTCCTATGCTATCCAGAAAGGTGAAAAGAGCGTTGAGGGCAGAGCTTTGGTGGGCTGGATGGTGGCCAGGTACCAAGCGATTTTGTGAGAGACTGGGGGCGAGAGTCGAGCTGGTTAAGCGATCGGGAGAGTACGGTTCGGGAAGGTTTGTAGTGTGTGCAATGGCGAAGAATGTGCTTTAGATCTTCAAGAGTACTACAGTGACTGCAGCCGGGAGAGTCAACTTGCCTCAAGCGGCAACACCACTGCGCTGTAAAAGCCACATCTAGGCGCATTCAATGAACTTACGCGGCATCTTGCCGAGTGATATGTCGAGGCATGCGGAAAGCGACCGCTGGATGAACTCTACTCAGCACGGCTGGGGGAGAATACCACAGGTCCATTGGCGTGTAGCCAGAGGAGTCACGAGGCGTCGAAGTACGGACCGACTATCTCCTCTCAGCAGCGCAATTCGCGTCTCTTTCCGAGGCGAGAGAGCTCCTTCTGCGATACCGTCGCCCTGTTCATTGGTTTATACACCGCGATGGGCTGGAACCCATTGGAGAACCAGCCTGTTCCCTGCTTCGTAGACGAGTTTGTAAGCCATTGGCACATCCATAATCAACGACCCTTGTGAAAATGAAATTTGCCCGTCTTTGGCTTCTATTTCATTTTTGACTTTGATTTCCTGTAGACAATTGCACAATTAGGCACAATTTGCAAACATTCCTGGGAGCAGTGCGCATGACGGGAATGCTGAGCAACATGAGAGCAACGGTGCATAAACCAACAGGACGGCGAAGACGGTCGGAGACGATAGCAAGTCGCTCTCGTTTTTCACCATAGGGGTGGCATCCAATGTATTGCTCCGTAGACGAAAGCGTGCTGAGCGAACGCCCTGGACAGGTCCTGGTAGCACGACACAGCAAACGTAAAGGCGCGCGTGACCTTAAAGATGGCAGCGCCCGTGATCGGCGGCCAAACGGTTTGTAAACAATGCGGTTGCAGTTTCTGCGCGACGGTTTGGACGTCTTTCGATCACGCTAATTATTGTTGTCGGTAAATTTCCCCGTGAAACGCGTAGTTTTGCAGATAAGGCCTCGTAATCTTGACGACTTGCAAAGATGTGATGACAACTTAAGACTCAGTGAGCCGATGCGATGTATTGAAACTATGAAGAAATCGGCTACCATGCATCTTGCGGAAGAAACACCGCATAATTTACGCTTGCAAAGTGGGTTCATCTCTTGGCTTTCTGACGACGGAATAATACGGCAAAACGGCATGTAAACAAAGACACATGACATCAATGTGACGTTTTCTATATGACGTGCCACCATTACAAGATGACGGTTATGCCAAAAGCACCCGCTTGAGGGTAGCTACAACATGGCGGTTTTGTGTCACCACTTTCCCGGCACGCCCTGCAAGGGCGCGTGCTGTTCCACGGAACTTTCTCAAATGGGCAATTGTCCAAAAACCGGCTGTAGACAGAAGCTGGCTTTTTTTCCCTGAATCTCTAAAGACCAAAAGAAATCTATTGACTGCCTTCGAAGTTGTCTTCTCTTTACTTTCAAAAGAAAACAGTCTGTACGTGGTCCAAGGAATCACAAAAAAGTGTTCCAACGGATGTCTAACCATAGGGTGTTTTTGGCGTATTTGGTCTTTCTGCAGAGTGTGGCACATTCAATAGCTAAAACACTTTGCGGCAAAACACACACTGACTCGATCATCGCGAGATTTTTGGCCATCAAACAGGAGAACAGCGTCAACGCATCGCTATGACGTCACGCAATGAAGTTGCTCTATGCTTTAATTTGCCAGCGCTTTCAGGACGTCCACCGTTGAGCACGTGGCATGTACTGGACTTATCTTGCGAGGTTCCGCAAAGTCGAGTGTCCTGCTTGCGTCTGAGTCAGAATAAAGGGTGAGGTGCCCCAGCTTAATTCTGTTACACACACATCCAACACTGAAGTGAGGAATTGCTTTGAGCATTAACTCACGACAAAGATAGAGCCTGTGTTTGTAACTGCTTTCGGTTTGAGACACCCAGTAAGTCCACAGAAAGGCAAACCTGTGGAGTGAGACGGCTATTTGCATCAATGTGAACCTGCATGGCAAATTACCCACTGCACAAATTTGGCTTTCAATGTCTCAAACAGAAAGCGCTAGAAACACACTTTATATTGGTCGTGAGTTAATACTCCAAGCGATTCCTCACTTCAGTGTTGCATGTGCGTGTAATCGAATTATGTTTAGGCGACTCACCCTTCATTCTGACTCAAGGGGCAAGCAGTGCACTCGAGTTTGCGGAAGCTGGCAAGGGAAGTGATATATCGTATCTGTTTTTTTCGTGGTACTGCGCCAATGACAGCTATGTATTGCTCCTCAATAAGCGTAAAAAAGAATAATCAATACCATCTCAATACAGTTTCAAACAACAGATTAATTTAACACAATTCGAACAGGTACGCGGTAGCCACTTTTCAACATCTGTCCATAAGATGCCCAAGCTCCGACAATAGAAAATGTGTTCCCTATATTAAGGCCTTCCAATGAAGAGAGGAAAGGCAAATATTCGATATATTGTTACATGAAGACGAGTGGATGTTTTTCCTGAGCGCGTGCCACCGTCCTTCCGGCTCGCTCTCTGACATTCTCTCTGGACATTAAAGACACAGTCTCAGCGCCAGTCAGTCTACTCGCATCATTTTGGTGGAGGTGCGAGCTCGATTACCCCACACAGTCCCCACGGCCCCGCCTCGGTTTAGTCGGCGCCTCCGCGGTCTCCGGCTGGAATTCCCAATGACCGGTGACGACGTCGTCGGACCCTCGGCGTCCTCCCAATCTGCCGTCGCCAGCGAAAGATCCTACGCGGATGTCCTGGCGAGTCCGCCCCATCGTTGCTACCCGCGGCGGGACAGGGAGGCCTCAACGTTTTCAGGCAAGCGGAGCGAGGACCATGCACATTGGCTCCATGAATATCAACGAGTGAGCGCTGTAAACGGTTGGGACGACTCTTTTCGTCTTGCCAACGTCATATTTTATTTATCCGGAACTGCAAGAATCAGGTTTGAAAACCATGAAGACTCCCTACAGTCCTGGGACGAGTTTGAGTCCCAGCTCTTGGCCATTTTCGGTAATAGCCACCATCAGAAAAAGGAAGCAGAGGCCATTCTCGCTTCTCGGGCGCAACTCGTCAACGAGACCTGCACGGACTATATTTAAAACGTACTCCAACTTTGCCGCACAGTAAACCCTGACATGACGGAGGAGGAGAAGGTCGGCCACGTGCTAGAGGGCATAGCCGAAGATGTTTTCAACTTCGTGACCATCCGGAATGTTACCTCCATCAAGGGCCTCGTGGAAGAAACACGAAAATTTGAGGCGCTCCGGCGCAACGGCGTCGCTGCAGTTCATCCCACAAGACTCCCTAACGTCGTTCCCACCTGAGCTGCCGTTCATAACACGTCCGAGGACCTTGAGACCCTGATTCGCCGTATCGTCCGCGATGAGGTCAGCAGCCCTACTCCACGTCCTTCCGGCCTCCCCGTCGGCATTTGTACAACGCCGTCCACGACGAAGTCCAGCGGGTAATGTCCTCACTGTCTCCCACTGGGGTTCTCCCCGGCGCCCTTTGCCCACGTTAACACCAGTGTCCCTGCTGTCCTTCCTGGAAACGCCCCCTACAATATACGCGGCACTGGTGGTCACACTCTTCCTCTTATGGGCTACAATAGACGCGACTTCACTGCTCACACTGCGCCTGCACAGCTCCCGCCCGTTCGCCCTTATGGCCGCACCGCAGACGACCGCCACAAATGTTTCGGATGTGGTCGTGTGGGCCACGTTCGCCGTTACTGTCGCACTACTAATGCCAACTGCAACTACTCCAGTGCACAAATACTGCGAGAACAAGGGACACGAACCTCAACCACTCCACGAAGTTTTTCTCCTCGCTCCCTGTCGCGCAGCATCCGCACCTCCCGCCGACAGTCGCCATCGCCGCCTCCTGCTCAAACGCGGAGGGACCGCACCCCACCGCCACTTTTCAGGCCCCAATCCCCACAGGGAAACCAGTGATAGCGACCGTTGAAGGCCAGGCCGCTCCACGTGTTTCAGACAAAGTGCCTTCATCGGAAGTCCTTCACATGAAGACGAATGTTGTAGATATTGTCGTGGACAATGTTGTCGTGCCGACGCTGATTGACACACGTGCTTCCATTTCTGTTATGAGTGACGATTTCCGACGAAAGTTCCACAAAATTATTACACCTTTAGGGCCCCGCTATCTCCGTACAGTCAACCGCCAGCCGCAACCCTCCCTCGGCGTCTGTACCGCAAGGCTTTTCTTTCGGAACACTGTCGTCCCAGTCCAATTTGAAGTTCTCGAAAATTGCAAAAACTCTGGGGATGGACTTTCTGGCGCCACACGCTGCACTCATTGACTGTGGTGGCGAAGAGCTTCACATTTCCCCATTCCCACACCCATTGTTCTGGGAGGACCATTCAGCCCTACATTCTGGGAAGCTGCAACTTCGACAGACAACGATAGTGCCGCCGAAGTCGGCCGTACGCGTACTCGCAATTGTCGACCCTAATCATATTCCCCGGGTTACCTGCGGGGACATCATCACCGAACCTGCGTGTACTCTACTGTCTAAAAGGGCGTCGTGGTGCCTTACAGTCTCACGTCACTTGAAAGGAACTCCGCCAAACTGTGGATTTTGAACACAGGCGACAGACCCGAACTTCTTCCCGATGGTATCGTCGTCACTTCGTTTCGCTCCTTTCCACACTCCGCCGAGCTCACTTGTGTACCCGTCGACAAAACCGCCGACATGACCTCGCAATGGCCTGTCTTCTCTATTCAAGCACTTGGTGTGCACTCAAGCGCACGGCTACGCCAAGTACTCGAGTGCATGAAGCTAGCTGGCCTAACTCTCAATCACAAGAAATGTCACTTTGGGTGTCAAGAACTGACAGTCCTGGGCAACCTTGTCTCCCCTGTTGGCATTCGCCCAGACCCGAAGAAAACAGAGGCTGTCACGAATTTTCCCCGGCCCACCACGATCAAGGCCGTCCGGAGCTTCCTTGGTTAATGCTCGTACTTCCGGCGATTCATTAAACACTTCGCCAGTAAGGCACGACCCCTGAACGACATTTTGAAGCAAAGCACTGCATTCTGTTGGGAAGACGCCCACGAGGCTTCTTTCAACTGCTTGAAGTCGGCTCTCACTGCTTCCCCGCTGCTCCGCCACTTTGATCCACGAGCGCCAGTTGAGATTCATACCGACGCTAACAGTACCGGCCTTGGCGCCGTGTTGACCCAAAGTCCTGACGACGCTGAGCACCCGGTGGCCTTTGCCAGTGGTTCTTTGTCTACCGCAGAACAGAACTACGGATGTCGCTTATATCTCATCATCGGTGGACTGTACTCCATTCGACCTCCTCGAGCTTCCTGAGGAACAACGCCGCGATTTCGCTTTACGGTCGGTCATTGAGAAGCTGGAAGCCACCTCTCCTCTTTCTCGACAGCAATCCCGGCGGTCATGAAACTTCGTCCTTCGTGACTCAGTCCTCTACAAGAAAAATTTCGATCCCTTCGGGCAGCCATATTTAATAGTGATCCCGCGTCATCTTCGTGCAGCTCTTCTCCGACCTCTTCATAATGACGCAACGTCTGGACATTTGGGATTTGCACGTACATACGACAGGGTGATCCGGCGGTTCTTCTGGCCTGGAATGCGACGTTTCATTTCCGCGTATGTACGGCGCTGTACTGAGTGTCAGCGACGCAAACACTTGCCGTCCGCGCGACAAGGACCCTTGCAGCCTATCCCGCCCCCTGCTGGCCCCTTTCAACGTCTTGGCGAAGACCTCCTTGGTGCTTTCCCTACTTCGAACGATGGCAACCAGTGGATCGTCGTCTGCGTCGACCACCACACCCGATATGCGGAGACAAAGGCCCTTCCGACCGGCACCGCGCCTGACATCGCCACGTTCCTTTTGGAGCAGGTTATATTGCGCCACGGAGCACCCAGAGAACTCCTAAGGGACCGAGGTGCGGCCTTCTTGTCGACCATAGTCTCAGAGCTCCTCCAAGCCTGCCAGATCCGCCGCCTCTCTACAACGGCTTATCACCCGCAATGCAACGGTGCCACCGAGCGGCTGAACCGCACCCTTGCGGATATGCTTTCTATGTACGTCGACGCCTCCCACACCAACTGGGACACGGTTCTCCCTTACGTGACCTATGCCTATAACCCCTCCCGGCATGACGTCACCTCCTTCAGCCCGTTTTTCCTCGCGTTCGCCCGCAATAGCGCCACCACTTTGGACACATCGTTTCCTTACGTCGAAGCCGGCCACAGGACTGATTTTGTCACCGAACTCATGAGTCATGCCGAAGAAAGCCGCCAGCTCGCCCGCACGCATACGATGCTCTCCCAAGCCGACCAAAAGGCTCGTTACAACGAGGCGCACTCCGATACCCAATACCACCCGGGAGCCCTGGTGTGGGTGTGGAAAACTGAGCGCAAAGTTGGCCTGTCTGAGAAACTCATGCGGCGCTATTTCCGCCCGTATAAAATTCTTCGTCAAACGTCGCCGGTGAATTACGTCGTCCAGGCTACTGAGAGTGCACATCGGTCATCCCGGAGAACATCAAAAGAAGACGTCGTACATGTCTCCCGACTGAAACCCTACCATTCGCCCACAGTTGATCAGGATGATCAACCTCTCCGTGAGGGGGATATTGTTACATGAAGACGAGTGGATGTTTTTCCTGAGCGCGTGCCACCGTCCCCAGGGCTCGCTCTCTGACATTCTCTCTGGAGATTAAAGACACAGTCTCAGCGCCAGTCAGTCTACTCGCATCAACATTTTCTTTTGAAAAGATGCTCTTTTGTTGCATTCATAGAGTTACGTAGCTGCGGATGAGGTTTGATGCGAAAGGCGACGTCTTTCCACTTCACTTTCGGATGGGATGACAAATGCCCACGTGGACTTGCCGTTTAGAGATGCGCCATCGGTGTATGCTGCGGCAGACATAGAAAACTTCGCGTCTACCGGAGCACAACAATGATCTCGGAGGACTTGAGGGGGAACCTATTCGTTCCTGGAGGTCCGGAAGACGCGCGCAGGTGGGTGGCACAGGCAGAGACCAGGGGGCATTCGGCGGTGTGAAGCCCTTAGCTTTGAAGCCAGTGAGATTCTTGCGTATCCTCTGCGCTACGTGATGGAAATTACTTCAGGACGGTATCTAAATTTTCTGAGTGGGTGACGGGGAATGTGCGCACGCACACGTAAGAAGTGTCGAGCCTATTCACGCTTAGGAAGGACCTCCATCGAGAGTTCACCAGCTTTAGCTAAGACTTGCCATGTTTGTTGAAACAATTCTTGGAACTCCAAGGCAGCAACGAAGGCTTCGGGCGAACAGTGTCCGTAGGGTGACGGTGTAGAAATCATGTGTATGATTGTAAGGCTGTACAGCAAGGTCGCCAGCACCAAAGCCGTGTGAACGGCTAGAAGGGAGCGTTGATCACTGCCCAATCCTAAGCCAGAAAGATGTTGAATTGCGAGAAACTACCGCTGCACTTTGGTCTCAAGGTGCATCATGTGGCGAGCCCAACGCAAGCTCGAGTCCTGGACCACACCAAGGCTCGAGCTTCTTTGCGACAACCCAAAGAGGGAAATTTCTCATATCCTTGTGAGTGAAAGGGAGCTCGACGCAGTTTGCGGGCGAAACGTCAATTCCAAGTTGGAAGAGGTACGAATGAACATTAACTTTAACCTAGCTGCAATCTGCGCTGAAGGGTCGTGACTTTCCTACTGTCCAAAATGCAACTTCATCGGTATAGATAGAGAATACTACTTTGCGAGGAATTATCGATTTTTGGCCTGCCATTACCACGTTGAAGAGTGTAGGACTCGTAATGCTTCCTTGGGGTACGCCTTGATCAATAAAGCGCCTATGGCTTTGGCAGTGGGATGTGCGGACAGCGACAGTTCGGTTCGTAAGGAAATCGTGGAGCCAGCTGAAGAATCAACCACATGGTCCAAACAACCGAAAAGGGGTGGAGCACACATATGTGCGAGACGGCATCATATGCGAGCTTGATGTCCAGGAAAGTCGATACAAGAATTCGCCGATGAGCATGATCATGCTGGACTGTAGAGACCAGGTCGAGATGTGGATCAATGGAGCTTCGGTGGCGAGGAAATCTAGACATTTCATCAGGGAACACACTTCGTCTCTTCGAGCCACCAGTCCCGTTGATGCAAAACCGTTCTGTCCATCAGTTTTCTCATAGCGCTTGTCAGGCCCACAGGGCGAAAGGAAGATAGGGCATTTAAATGTTTGCCTGGTTTCAGGATATGCACGACTAATGCCTCCTTCCAGGTGGAAGGTACGGATCTCTGTACCTTCCACGGGGATAAGATGTGTTATAAACATGAAGCAGAGCTTGGAGTGACCGCTCGTCAAGGTCTGGCAGTGCGGCATAGGTGATTTTATCTGGTCCTAGGGACGATTGCACATTCACAAGTTTCAACGCAGTCTTCAGCTCGATCAGAGTGAAGTCGCGGTCCATAACCTCCGGTGGATGAAGCCTGTCTTGGTGAAATTGTCATAATCCTCTGAACAAACGTTGTATACCGCAGTCGCCGAGGCAGCCGCCGGTGTCGTCAGGGCGACGGACAAACCTGCCGCTAGCATGTTTTCGTCTACACCCTAAATGATAGCCGATGCCGCGAGAGGATTCTTTTTCGCGTGGCGCATCCTTCAGAGCCCTAATTATCGTCCAGATCCGTCCCAAGCAGCGTACCATCATTGGTCCAATATGGGTCCAACATTGGCAGCCAATATAAGTTACATTGCTCCAATACTGGCCGTGCAACTCGGACCGATATTATACCAATGAAACTGCCAATATTGTCCAAAGTTGCAAGCCCGTGGTGACAACATAGAAATATGGGATTATTTGTACATGATGCCACTGCAACGCGCCGAAAAACAAAGACACAGCTGAAGTTAGACACCCCTTGCGCCTCAGCGCCTTGTGTTCTGTCTAACTTCAGCTGTGTCTTTGTTTTTCGGCGCGTTGCACTGGCCCGTGGTGAGCCAGTGAAAAATATTAATGATGTGTAGCTATAGTAACTGTCCACACCAGTCTAGCTTTAACTGGCTTCAATATGTAACACGACAACAGGAACTCATCATATTACGGGTCATTAGTCTTTCTTTCATATATTTTGTTTCTTTTGTTATATTTTTGCATAGATACTGCAACCTTGCCATCGGCGGCTGACGGTTGTGAAATAGTAAGATACCGCTTGTTCTGGGATACGGGTAGTCGCATACAACAACCCATCATAAGAAACACATGCAATCATCCTTCAGCAGCCGTCACTGGGAACATCGCGGAAGCAGCCAGAATCATTGGCAAACTTAGCAGATTTCACGCACAACTCGCACATAGTCTAAAATGGATCGTAACTATCCTGCAGCGGTACGAGGCATACGTCTTAGCAACTTACAATCAACCTGTAATTGATTCGAGGCGCTTAACGTACAACAGCAGTATTGACTAGAGTAGCTTGATGGGCTTGTTGGTACATGACTCGGAGAACAAGGAGCAGTCTAAACAAGGACAACGACACAAGAAGACACACAAACAGAGGCTAGGGGGGAACAGCAGTATTGATCCATATCAAGAATTGTGTTGTTGAACTGCCGGTTCCACTGTATGCATGTTATCTGCCTCGCCGCCCATAACGCTGATCATTTTTGAATGCGGCTTGGTAGACGGCTTGAGGAAGGTAAGGAAGACGGCTTAGTAAAACGGTGGTGTCCGTTCATGCTGTTTTGATCTCACTGTCTACCTACCGAGGTGATTTTGCTTTCTTTTTTTGCACTGGTACCAGAACCATGTCCGGTTTCAACGGGCACCAGTTCAGACTGGGAGCGGTTGTGGCTTGCACGAACAAGGGCCACTTCAAGTGGAACCGCTTCGACCTATTCAAGTTAAACAACCAGGTTTCCATCTGGTCTGGGACAGGTGTTGGCCGCGCGGGCGTACCTCATGTACGAAGTTTCTCACGTTGTTATCGAATAGTTGTCGTCAATGTCTACTGATGAAAGCAAGACGGATTAAAAATCGGAGAAGTAGGAAGCGGAAACATATACGGCGGAGGTTGCGCGTTACATTTAGAGTGCGAAAATGTGAAGAAACTATAACGCTCGATTAACATCGTAGTTATGCACGGTCTCCAAATGTGTGCAGCTGCTATTTCAAGAGAGCGAGAGAGCGAGAGCTCTTTTATTGGTATCACGTCAGGAATTCCGACTTTTCATCAACAAAGGAAACATCATCATTTACATAAGGAATGACACTGAGGGATCAGACGCTTAACGCGTGTAACTGATTCGTACTGAAACTGATAGCTGAAATATACGGCAAACAGTAACTTAGGATTGCACATCAATGAACTCATGAACTACAAGCTGCAACCTAACAAATCGTGCGCAATAATAAATAAAACGGATATATATGCAAGACGCAAACGAGAAAACAAATGAAAATTTGTAAGTACAACGTGATCTATTCCGTAACATGAAAATATTCAGTTAATGTCAATCCGAGATAACAGCTAATTTGTAGCTTGAAGCATCAAGTAATTTTGAAGTTGTTTCTTAAGGACATGTATTGATGTGCTGCTTTGTATATGCACTGGCAATGAGTTCCATAACTTTACAGTGTAATATTGGAAAGAAAAGTAGCCGTAGTTGGTCCTTATCTAAGGTAGACCTAGGGAAAACGGTCCGTAGTTTCTTATCGGCATGGTACATTCACTACTCCTCAGACTAACAAATTGTAAAGAACATACGTTGTTTCGCAGTTTGTAAACGATGGTACATAACCTGCGTTGAAGTAAAACTTTTACCTCAGGAATATTGAACAATTTAAATGCAAAAGTAATACTTTCATTATTTGACGTAGCTAACATCGCTCGTAATGCCTTTTTATGGGCAACATGCACAGGCTTAATTGTGGAATCGTATGATAGGGCATAGCATGCGATGCCATGGGAAATATGGCTTTGAACAAGAGACATGCAAGCGCTTCTTAGAACTCGTAACGGCACGAGGAACGTCAACTTGTTTATTGCCTAAGTACCCGAATAAACTTTGTTGCACACGTGTGAAACCTGGTCGTGCCATAACAAGTCCTCATCAAGCGTTATGCCCAGGAATTTCTTTGAGGAGCGTTCGGCAATAGTATGAGGACCAACCACTAAGTCACTACTACAACTACCTGTGAATAATTGGGGGAACTGAAGATGACATATGAAGACTTGGACGGGCTAATTTCTAACTTATTAAAAGTAAGCCAATAATGAAGCCTTCATAGTGCGCGTGAGAATAAATCGTTTACATCGAAACTCTGCAGAAATATGGAAGTATCGTCCGCGTATAGAAATGTTGACTCGTTCAGATAAGATACCAGGTCATTTATGTACGCCAAAAAGAGAAACGGCCCAAGATTGGAACCCTGGGGGACACCCGCCCAAAATGTTGCCAACAGATGAAGAGGCATCGCTAAGTTGAACAAAGTTTGCTTTCGATTAGACAAGTAGCTGGATATAAGTTCGAGAGTTAAGTCACGAATTTGATACCGTTCTAATTTCGAACAAAGTAATGGATGGGCAATCGTGTCACACGCTTTCCAATGGTCAACGAACACGCCCGTGGTTAGGAGCTTAGACTCAATATCAGACTTAATCAACTCTCAGACTGAGAGGGCTGTTATTTCAGTCGACCTGTTCCGGCGGAAACCAAACTGGTTATCCGATATCAAGGAATGCCTCTGGAAAAAAATCCTCTAATCTGGATAGTATTAGGCGTTCTAATATCTTGCTGATAGTGGGCAGAGTCGCGATGGGTCTGTAGTCCCCCGGAGATAAACGACTACCGCTCTTGAAAATTGGGCAGATTTTCGAGACCTTTAACTCATCAGGGTACGATCCTTCATGAAATAATGATTTGATGATGGCGGACAAAGGCGTTGAAATCAGTGTGGCCACATTTTTATGAAACTCCACAGATATGTGGTCATATCCTGAAGCCGCCGTGTTTTTCAAATTGTAATTGACCGACTGGACTTCTTCTTGACAACAAGGGGAGAAGAAACATGTGTGGGGGTTACGAGAAGGAAAGATGTGACCTAGCTCAGAATTAGCGTTGTCTGAAGGTACGAACGCAGCGACATTTAAGAAGTAATTATTTAATAGATTGCATATAGCTACTTGATTGTCAAGAATGTTCCCTGAATCATCAGCAAGGCTTGAAATGGCGTTTGAGTGCCTGCTTTTCCCAAGAGCGCAATTTACTAAGTTCCAAGACTTGCGTGAATCTCCAAAAGCTTCCTTAAATTTTGGTAGGAGTAGTTTCTCTTAGCTATGCGTAGAAGTTTGCTAGTGATGTTACGTATTTCTCTCTCAACCCTGTGTTATCAGGGTTCAGACGATGTTTGTTATACAAATTTGATCTACGCTTTACACATTGTAAGAGCCCGGTAGTTAGTCACGGTTTCCTTTTGGTCTGTCTTTTAGAACATCTTTTCAGCTTTGACGATGCCCCGATACACTGAGTAAGTACTTTATGAAATGTACTAAATTTACGTGTAGCACATGTGTCTGCATCCACGAAAGACCAGTTGACGCTCTCGATATATGACCTAGCTAATGAGAAGTCACAGAACCGTAAGAGAACTATTTGTCACACAACGTTTCTTCTCAATCGCAAAGATGATGTCATGGTCGGACATATCGCAGGGCAACACTCTGGCAGTGAAGGAGTCCGAATGAATGTTAGACAGGATATGATCTATGAGGGTACCAGTATGCCCAACTTGGGTACGAGTAGGGCATTGAATCCATTGGCCAGTGCTATTGGCGAGTAATATATTTAGATATGAAGTTGACTGACCTTTACCTAATAAATTGATATTTATGTCACCCATAATTAAGATCTTGTACTGGTTCCGAAAAAGCCTATCAAGAGTAGCATCTAGTCTTTCCAGGAAGTGACTCATGTTGCTCTGGGGAGACCGATATATCACACCTATTATGACGTTCTTATCTCTGAAAAGCAATGACTCTTTCCTGAAGCGCTCAGAGGGAACTTCGATGAACAAAGTTTCACATAAATCACAGCCTAGGTTTATGTCATCTCTCAAATGATAAGTCAAGGAATCATCAATAAGTAGTGCAACGCCGCCGTGGAGCCCCAACACACGATTAGAGCATTCCAGGAGATAACCACTAAACGAAAAGTACTGCTCATTATCCTTTTTTAACCATGTTTCGGATAGATCGAAGATTGTTATCCTGTTTGTTAGTGCCGTAAGTAATATGGTCAGATCATCATAATGCTTATTTAAACTTCGAACATTTAAATGAAAATAAGAAAAAGCAGACCGTAAATAATTCTCGTCAAGGTCTTGCAAGGAAGATGGAGAACAAATTCTGAGGCTTCACATCGTCACGAACACCCTAAGTCATAAGAGCGATGTCTTCTCTGGTCTTAATATGCAGAACTTGAAAATCGTCAGATTTTCTCGCGTAGATTTTCCCTTTGCGGGTCCAAAGGTGTTTCCAGTTAACTTCTTTCTTATGTGCTACCGCCGCGCCTAATACTTGCTTGTTAGCAGGCGACAAGTGCTCATTAATGAATATCTTCACATCACCACCAGGCAGTCCCAAAGATGAACAAGTCAGTTTCACTTTCCTTGACATTTGGAAAAGTTCATCCCTTTTAGCACGAGAAATCATGCGGACAATTATATTTTCCTGAGTAGACTGTTTTGTTGGGACGCGATGACATACTTCGATATCATGATCTTCAAGCTTCACTTTTACTGCTTCAGCAATTGATTTCACAACATTAGCTGTACTTGGGATGTCCTTGGGTACGACTCTGATTTCGAGGTTATTTAACCTCTGATATTGCTCGATGGCATTCAATTCTTGCTGTAACTTATACACGGAATCCTCAAGTTCAGCATTCTCACGCTTGATATCAGCTACTTCGCTACGCAATGCTTTTAATTCTTTGATGTCGTTTTTGCATTCCGACAAGGTATCTTGGCAGGATTGAATGGCGTCCTTTAGGGAGCGATTATCAGCACGCATTTTTCTTTTGAAATCATCAATGATTTTGATTAGCTCTTTGATTTCTTTGTTCGACATCGTACGTCAATAATAGTTCACACAACAAGAAACACCAAGCAACACTTCAGCGGCAGTGCTGTAGAATACTATATGGAAGTTTACAAGTTGGTGGTTCTCACCTGTAACACAGGATGTGATCAGTACATGTTCATTGCCACTGAAGTAAGGACGAGCGCAGAGCAGATGCGTCTTTTATGCTTTCGATGACGGAAATGGTGTTTGCAACAACGTAGCTGCGACGACTCAGAACATGTTGATAATCAGGTTGTCGAAGACCGTTTGTGTGTCAGATAACAAGGGCACGCAGGCTAAAGATTGCAATCTGTAACACAGGATGTGATCAGTACATGTTCATTGAAGTAGCACTGCCACTGAAGTAAGTATACATATGCTATACGTGCAGCCAAAGAGCTCCTGCGAATTTTTTTGTCCCTTATACACTTGACTGGCTTTGCACTGGGCTGTCAGTGAAGCGTTAATAATAATAATAATTTTTTATTCCTTGTCAATCAAATCAAAACACAAAGCAGGCCCGTCTAAGCCGAAGGCCTTGTGACGCTGGGCGTGGAGGCAGTCAACAGCAAGACAACTAAACACAACTTAGCTAGAAAAAATAGACCAAATACAGCTACATAGTACGCTAATTAGGCACAATAATATAATTGACGCACTGACCTTTTCAAATCTTACTTGGACTGGATCGTTAAAAACTGAGAAGGAAGATCGTTAAACACGCGAGGGACATAACATACTCTGCGAAAAAGCTCATACCTAGTGAAAGAGAATGGTACAACAACATTAAATGATTTTGTTCTCATTGAATGGTTCACCGTGACAGGTATTTTGAAGGAAGATTCCCAAAAGTGATTTAGTACAATTGTTGATTTAAAAAGATTACCAAAAGATGCAAAAGACAGATCTCGAAGAAGGTCCCCAGAATGCCCCATGCAGCAATTTTTATAAGCAACACTTTTGAGACAGCTTCTAAGAATGTTGTTAACCTTAATTTCCAAGTTTCACTACAATGTGCGAACAATGTTATACCATATCGTAATATACTGTAACCGAGAGCATCTAGCACTGACCTACGAACTCTCGAAGGCGTTACATACCTAAGAGAAAAAGTACGCAGGACGTTTGCCAAACACGCTTACATACAAACGATAAGCGTATACGAAGAGGGGAGTCATGTCCTGTAGATCACATAAACAAAATACAGAAGCCGACACTGAAGATTTTTGTTTAAGTTTAATTTGTACAAGCTTTCGCGTGGAGGTCCACGCTTCCTCAGGTACAAAGTGAAGTGGTGACACACATAAGTATATATAGTATAGACATATACACGACTAAACACACTGCTGTACAAAGAAAGGGAAGAGGAAAGGAGATATGGTGCCACATGTCTGTGTACAATGAATAGCTGGGCAGACGGATAAGTCACCTCTAACCGTTTAAGAACAGTAAAAGGTGTTGTTGTGAACAAAAAGGCTCGCCAACCCAGTTTCGCGGAAGGGGGGTCAGGAGTATAGGAAACGAGTGGCCCAGAATGGACAAAAGGGAAGGTTACGGATTATCTAACGGAGTACCAGACGATGACTGAAAGTGGGGATTCAAGAATCGTGCACAAATAAATATAGATATATAGCTATTAAATTTACATAAGCGGATATAACGAGCCAGGACTAAGATTCAGACCATTTGGTGTGAGACACTTGAATTGCGAAATTAAATAGGACTCTCTATTCTTACGTTTAATGTCGGTGCGGAACCCAGATTCTAGCAATATAATTTTCAAATCAGTTTCAAAATCGTGATTAGGTTAATTGAAGTGAATGGCGACAGGAGTTTGGCGGGCACTTAGGATATCAAATTTGTGGCCATAAAATCTTTTTCTCATTGTGTTGGAGGTTTCACCGATGTATTGTGAATTGCACTTGCAGCAGAATATCAAGTAACAAATATTGGGTGAATTACAGTGGAGTGAATGACGAATTTTCAAACAGAAGTCACCCAAGGGGCTACGGGCAATAGTGGACGGCGCGATAAATTTACAGGTCTGGCACCGTGTACTACCAAAGGGATAACAACCCGGCGAGCGCTTCATCATGCATGATGACGTGAGGATGTCGCGCAAATTTTTCGATCTACGGAATGCTACTAATGGGGGAGTGGGAAAAATTTCCTTTAATTGCTCGTCAGCATGTAATATATTGAGGTGGCGTCTAAGAATGGAATTGGTATTGACAAGTGATTTATGATATGTGGTGGATAAAACTACATTACTCAAGTCCTCTTTGCGTTTCGGGGTGAATAAGGACTCCCTGGATAGGCGAGATGATTTGGCAAACGAGTCATGGATGAGTTCAAATGGGTAATTTCTTTTTTCGAAATCAGATACCATTTGCTGAGCATGTTTTACAAAATCAGTCTGATCTGAGCAGATTCGTTTCAGGCGCAAGAACTGACCATATGGAATACTCCTTTTCTGGTGATTGGGATGATAGCTTTCATAGTGGAGATATTGGCGCTTGTCCGTTGGTTTCTTGTATAGTTCAGTGGTCAGCCTACAAGATTTACATGACACTGTCACATCAAGGAAGTTGATGGATGGCCTTAAATAGTTACAGGTAAATTTAATTTTGCTATGCAGATGCCTCATCACCAGACCAGAGGACAAAAATGTCGTCGATGAACCTGAGATATATAAGTGGCTTAAGGGGGAAAGAATTGAGGGCTGAGTTTTCAAAACGACCCATGAATAAATTGGCATAATTAGGTTAATTAATAATAATTTTAATTAATAATAATTAATAATTGCCCGTAGCACTTTGGGTGACTTCTGTTTGAAAATTCGTCATTCCCTCCACTGTAATTCACCCAATATTTGTTACTTGATATTCTGCTGCAAGTGCAATTCACAATACATCGGTGAAACCTCCAACACAATGAGAAAAAGATTTTATGGCCACAAATTTGATATCCTAAATGCCCGCCAAACTCCTGTCGCCATTCACTTCAATCAACCTAATCACGATTTTGAAACTGATTTGAAAATTATATTGCTAGAATCTGGGTTCCGCACCGACATTAAACGTAAGAATAGAGAGTCCTACTTAATTTCGCAATTCAAGTGTCTCACACCAAATGGTCTGAATCTTAGTCCTGGCTCGTTATATCCGCTGGTACTCCGTTAGATAATCCGCAACCTTCCCTTTTGTCCATTCTGGGCCACTCGTTTCCCATACTCCTGACCCCCCTTCCGCGAAACTGGGTTGGCGAGCCTTTTTGTTCACAACAACACCTTTTACTGTTCTTAAACGGTTATAGGTCACTTATCCGTCTGCCCAGCTATTCATTGTACACAGACATGTGGCACCATATCTCCTTTCCTCTTCCCTTTCTTTGTACAGCAGTGTGTTTAGTCGTGTATATGTCTATACTATATATACTTATGTGTGTCACCACTTCACTTTGTACCTGAGGAAGCGTGGACCTCCACGCGAAAGCTTGTACAAATTAAACTTAAACAAAAATCTTCAGTGTCGGCTACCGTATTTTGTTTATACAAACGATAACTGAGAATTCCATGTCATGTCCGAATCAAAATACAAGCCAAGGTACTTGATAGTTCATGAATACGTCAATGGTTGTGAGTAGGGCTGTGCGAATAGTAATTTTTGGGTTCGAATCGAATACGAATCGAACAGTAAAATCTTCGAATAGTAGTCAATCGAATAATGTCGAATACCACACAAAAGTGTGTGCTTATTGCTGAATAGTAAGCAAAAGCTTGCATTGAAACCTTGTGCACAGTTTGTGAGACTGACTGCGAGCTATATACACATATTGTGAGAATGGATGAGATGCAGACGCATCGCTATTGTCGACTGGTGCCCTGTAGCCCGCGGCGCAAGATTCGATCGCTTTTTCTGGTCAGCATCCCTGGCGATCTGACCAATCCAATAAAGCTCTCACAGTTTGGTGGAGGTGCGCCTGATCTTCGCCTTTACTCCTAATATTCTACCCTGGAGCTTCGCTCCCGCAGGATACTGCCTACAATGTCGCCACCGCCTTCCGCAGTCGATGACCACCCGACGCCTTCGGGCGACTCTGCTGGGCCTTCATCACCGCCCCTCAGGCCCCGGGACCCACCGTCCTTCTCTGGAACTGACTCTCTCGATATCGACGAATGGCTCAATACCTACGATCGGGTCAGTCGGCACAACAAGTGGGATGATGCCACAAAACTTAACAACGTCGTGTTTTACTTAACCGACTTAGCCAAGACGTGGTTTCTGAACCATAAAGCGGATTTTACCGACTGGATGGCTTTTTCCACTGGCATTCGCGAACTCTTCGACCGCCTGCCTATCGCAAAGCCGATGCCGAACACAAGCTTTCGCATCGAACACAGGGTCCCGACGAAACATATACGTCGTACATTGAGGATGTCATCTCTCTTTGCGCCAAAATCGACGCTAACATGTCCGAAGCTGATAAGATAAAGCACGTCATCAAGGGAGTGCGCGAAGACGCCTTCCAACTCCTTGTCTCTAAGGCCCCAACCTCGATCTCCGACATCGTTACACTGTGCCAGACGCTTCAGGATGCGCGCAACGCTCGTATAGCGTATAGCCCTCCTACAAGCCTCACTATCGTCATCACTCAACAGCACCAACTTGTCCCCCCCCCCCCTCCCGGCACCCCGGACACAGACCACAATAGCACTCTCGCCGACGCTGTCACACGTGCAGAGGAATGCCGACATCTAGCCCGTTATCGCACCTTCGACTGCCGGGCTCAAGCTAAACGGAGATATGACGAACGTCACAAGCACGTTGAATTCTGTCCGGGTGTTGAAGTGTTGTTGTGGGCACCAATTCGAAAACCAGGGCTCTCCGAAAAACTTATCTGCCGGTACCTGGGCCCATACCGAGTCCTGCGTCGTGTTTCGGACGTCAACTACACTGTCGAACCTATCAGTCTACCACCCGATCGTCGCCATCGGGGCACTGAGACCGTCCATGTCACACGTCTCAAGCCCTGCATCCCCCCTGACGTCAGTTCGGATCTTCGCCAGGATGGCTCCGTCTCAGGCCCGGGGAAGATGTGATAATTAATGAGATGCAGACGCATCGCTATTGTCGACTGGTGCCCTGTAGCCCGCGGCGCGAGATTCGATGGCTTTTTCTGGTCAGCATCCCTGGCTATCTGACCTATCCAATAAAGCTCTCACAATATATCATTGATGAATACGTGTGCGCTAGAATTGCCCTCATTGTAATTCCAGACATAACATAGCTGGCTATGTGATTAAATCCCTCTTTCTATGGCGTCATAGCTGGTCCAGCCAAAGCTCAAAATAATTAAAATAACTTAAACATCCCTGCCAACATTTGTTAAAATATTTCTCGAAAGTGACCATTTTCAGTGATCCCTCAAATCGCACTTTTAAACCACGCCTGCAACCCTGCAGCGCTGACAGAAGCGTAAACTAGGCCTCGCTTGATGCTTGGAGACATGATGCGAAGCCAACTTGCAGGATATCGTCAAGTTCGCACGGACAAATCTGTCAAGTAAGCTTCACCTAACACTCAGAACCATGAGGCGAAGCCACCTTGCAGGATATATTTGAGGCGCACATAAGTAAAGTAGGCTTCGCCAAATGCTCAGTGGCATGAGTTAAAGCCAGCTTGTGGAATTTAGAATATATTCGAGTATTCGATGAAATGTTATTCGGTACGAATATGGAATATTTCCAATATTTGCACACCCCCAGTTGTGAGCCAGGTAAAACAATAGAGCAGGTGTCATCAAAGCTCTTACAGGGATTGCGAAAGCAGATGAGCTGGGTTTTTGTCAATATTCAACTGTATAGCGCTGTCACAGAACCAGTTACGAACAGTACTGGCATCAATCTGTAGCAACCGAATGACCTCATGCTGAGATACATGCGCCGCTACCAATAAAGTGTCATCGGCATACTGAAATACTTTACAAAACTTCAAAACACGAAATAAATCACTCACGTAGAAATTAAATAATAAGGGATCTAACACAGAACCTTGTGGAACACCAATGTCTACTGCTACAACGTTATTAAATGCACCACCCACAAAAACCACCTGAGTTCCATTACTTAAAAAATTGGCCAACCAAGAGTATACAGGGTGTTCCATTTAAGATTGACCCCACCTTTAAAAATAATGAATCATCGCAGAAGAATGAAACCAAGTGCATAGTGTTACCAGTGACCTAGAACATTTAATGGTATTTTTTGTCCCGCAATTAACTGATTAATTAATTAATTTAATTTTCTAACTTTTTAATTAGGAGGATCACACCGGAGATGTCAACTGTGAAGTTGTGGGCATTGACATGAGAAAGCGAACGCAGTGTGTTGGAACTCTCTAGCTTATACGAGTCTTTTTTCCCGGGCCCGGAGTTCCGAAACTACGACGGAATCAGTTTCCGTCGCGCGAAAAGAGCGCTTCATTGCAGCGCTTTCTCACGGCCGCTTGACGAACAAGCATTGATGCCGTCCGTTCCGCCGATGCTGTTGTCTGTCACGGCTGCGGGGACACCAGCAAGGTCACTGCGGCGCTTTATCTCTTGATTCTTTGTTTTTTAGGCGTGAAACGACACAAAACACGGGAAGCGGAAGATATCTGCCCACGGTTTACCTTGAACCACGAGCGCGAGATTATTAAATCAATAAGTAAGAAAGAAAAGCTGGGGGCTATCACTGTGCCGACATTCTTTGTTGAACGCTCTGAGGGACAAACAATGCCCTACTCCAACGAACAGAAAGCGCGCATGGTCCTTGCCCTACGTGCTGCAGGGGGCAAAAAGAAAAAGGCACTCAAGATATTTCAGAGTTGGCACCCTGGCACAAGACCACACCCATCGACTATTGTCCGTCAATACGAGGCGCTGAAGCAATATGGCAGGTTCATCAAGGAGCGTTGTAGGCCAGCGGAGCTGTCAGACGATGTTCGCATCAACATCTTGGCATTTCTTGAGGCCTACCCTGAAGCTAGCCTCCGCGAGGCGAGCAAGCAGACAGACGTCCCGTTGTCTACGGTGTTTAGAGTGGTAAAAGAAGCAGGCCTCCATCCATACCACATACAACTTCACTGAAGGTTGGAACAAAAGGACTTTGAAAGCCGGTTGAACTACGCCAACTGGTTTTTGCAGATCGTCGATGAGAACCCCCAGTTTCTAAGAAATGTCATATGGACTGATGAGGCAAATTTCTCTCGTGACGCACAGGTGAACTTGCATAACGCTCATTACTGGAGCGCTACTAATCCGCATTGGTTTGGAAGGACGCGCCACCAGTATAAGTGGTCGCTCAACGTGTGGTGCGGTATCTGCGGCGGAGCTCTCATTGCCCCGTCTTCCTTGATGGGACACTGACCGCGGTGAGGTACCTAAATGAGATTCTATTGGGCCCCATGGAAGAGTTCTGCGCCAACGTTCCACTGGCACGGCTTGGCAAGCTGTGGTTTCAGCACGACGGCGCTCCCACCCACAGCCAAGCGAGGTCTGCGAGGTCCCCAGGCCTGACGCCGTTAGATTCCTTTCTGTGGGGACATCTGAAGGATCGCGTGTACGACCAGGAGACAACAACACCTGACGCCCTTAAGGCGAGTATCACGGAAGTGTGCCGTGGAATCCCCGCGGCCACGTTGCGGAGGGCAACGGAGGACACAATTAAGAGATGCATGTTTTGTGTGACTGAGGAAGGCGATCTTTTCGAACACCTGCTCTGAATGTACATAGTATTGTTTCGGTCATGTTAAAATACCTGTGCAATATTCTGTAAAATAAGTTGAACGAAAAAGAAGGCATTCTAGTTTTATCTACTCGTTTAATTCTTTGTTTGCTTGAACAAACTCCTGTTGCCAGTTTGAAAGAAAAAAAGAAGATGGCTTGGTTAATAGCGTTTCCTGCTTCCATTCCCAAGGTCGCGTGCTCTGAACGCGGGCCAACCTGAATCGAACCACCGTCGTCTCCCGGCCATAGATACGCGTTGTGCGCTGTAGACCTACACACAAGGTGGCCCGAGGTCATATGCATGAAGTCACTGACAGCGAAAGCAACGTGCGATGCTCTGCTCGAGGTTTTCAGTCGTACGGGCATCCCAGAAATAATCTGTAGTGACAGGGGGACCAATTTTACTGCTGGAATGACCCAGGAGATGCTCAAGAGACTAGGATGCACTCCTAGATTTTCAACCCCGGAGCACCCAGCGAGTAATGGGTCAGTGGCGCGCTGGAACAGGGTGTTTAAGAACATGCTTTACCACGTAATCCAGCGTGAGGGACGGGGTTGGGACAAGTTCGTCCCGTACCTACTTTGGGCCTGTAGGGAACTGCCACACGACACCATCGGCGTGGCCCCGTTCGAGTTGCTGTACGGTAGGTCACCGACAGTGCCCTTAACGATTCTGAAGCGTTCGTGGACGGACGAAATCGACGTCCCAGATGTGCTACGCGAAGCGCCCTCCGAGTACCTACGTCAGCTGAGAGACGACCTCTCTAGAGCAGCAGAAGTGGCAGAAACGGCTAGTGAAAAGAGGCAGCGAAACAAGGCGACAGTGGGACAGGTAGGGGTCCTCTTCGAATGCGAGGAAGATTTCGGCGAAATTAGTTATGCGCTTTCTGGGCCAGACAAGGAGGCAGATGTCATTGACGCCCCGGACCAGAAATTGGACCACCTCGCGTCGGCACAGAAAAGGGAAATGAGCGCTCTCCTCCGCGAATTCCGTGAGCTGTTCCGAACTCAAACAAAGGTCGCGAAGGTTGGGGAACACCGCATAGAGCTAAAGGGAGGCGAGACGCCTAGAAGGCCACACCACTACCGCATCCCGGAAACACTAAAGAGCGAGGTCACGAGACAGGTGAATGAGCTGCTGGCCCAGGGACTTATATACCCGGTAGAAAGTGAACACGCGCACCCCATTGTATGTGTCTCAAAGAAAAATGGGGAAACCCGTATGTGCGTGGATTACTGCGCTCTGAACGCAGCGACTAAGGAGGACGCGTTCCCGATGGAACTGACATGGGAGCTGATACACAAAGTAGTTCGCGCTGCTTATATAACGCTGGTGGATCTTCGGCGAGGGTATTGGCAGGTGCCGTTGGCTAAGGACTCTCAAAAATTGTGTTATTTGTCACGCTCGAAGGCCAGTTTGCATGGCGCGTAATGCCCTTCTGCCTGAGGAATGCCGCTGCTACATTTCAGCGCATTGTGAACGTATTGTTGCGCCGTCATCGAGAATATTCGACGGCGTACTTAGACGATATCGCGATTTGTTTGGAGTCGTGGGAGGACCACGTGAGACACGTGCGCGAAGTTTTCAGTGAATTGCTGGTGGCCGGGTTCACGATTGCGGGAGACAAATGTCAGATAGCACAGCCATCGGTACCGTACCTCGGGCATGTAATTGGTTCGGGCAGACACGCGCCCGACCCGTCGAAGCTGGCTACAACTAGAGGGTTAAAGCGGCTCATATCCAAGCGTGACGTACGAAGTGCGTTAGGCCTTTTCGGATACTACAGGGAATATATACCCAAGTATGCAGAACGAACTGGCGTTACCCCTCACAGAGTTGACCGGCAAGGGGACACCAAACGTGGTACCGTGGTCAGAAAGCGCATAAAATGCATTCGACGGGCTGAAAAACGCATTGTGTTCAGTTACCGCTCTCGCAACCCCTGACCTGTCGAAACCATACTGGTTGTATACCGACGCGTCCGACTATGCCGTCGGAGCCTGTTTAGCCGAGATGGAAGGGGATACAGAGGTACCAATAGAGTTCGCCAGCTGCAAGCTCACTCCTACCCAAAGACGATGGTCAACAATCGAAAAGGAAGCGTTCGCCATAGTGTGGGCACTAAAGCGTTTCGACAACTGGTTGTTCGGCGCTGAAGTGTTCGTGATTTCGCTATCGTACGTCACCGCGAGCATGCCCCACAATTCCAAGTTGATCAGATGGGCTCTCGCTCTTCAACGGTACCGCGTCACTGTAAAGTACAGAAAAGGAAAATCGCACGGCAACGCCGACGCGCTCTCTCGGTTAGATAATGAAAACTGGGATCAACACGTGAAAGACTCACTCACGCACTCGCGGGCGCGAAAGAGACTGAGCTTCATGCTCTTGTGTGTGAAGTGCTTGTAAGTCAGCGAGGCGCTCATTGTATTCAAGAACACTGAACGAACCTTTTGTTTGTGCGTGTGTTTCCTGTGTGTGAACTGAACTACCTATATGCATTTATCGAACTATATTCGTGGAACTTGTGGTAGCACTTGCGACCAGCACTATTTTGTCATGTACGTTGGTCGACCCTTTGGTGGTCG
Source organism: Ornithodoros turicata (assembly GCF_037126465.1). Lineage (NCBI taxonomy): Eukaryota > Metazoa > Arthropoda > Arachnida > Ixodida > Argasidae > Ornithodoros > Ornithodoros turicata. The sequence goes on from NW_026999359.1 coordinate 339,861, forward strand.
GACCAACAATCTTCGGCCGGAGGTGTAAGTGTGGGTCGCCTGTCGCCTATGCATACACCGCGATGCGGAGAGGTGGCTCCAGAACGTCGGCTTTCACTCATTAGAGAGACTCTAAACCCCCATCGCACGACGAAAGTATAATAGGGAAGGAATCCCTCTTGTCCCTCAAGGCAGGGATTCAAGGGCGCCAACCACGGAACCGGTGTTGGCCAGTTAAGCCACCAAGGACAACCGAGGTTTGGCGGAAGCCAGCGAGAGTTCGCTGGGCAGTTTTGGCTGCAGAGTTGGAGTAGACGGCCAAATTGCATCCCTCATCGGCTGAGTGGATGAACCCTCCTACCCCCGCAGCCCCTACTCCGACGCTTTGGTAGCGCCGTTATTGTCATGTCGCGTAACAAGTGATTTTGCTATTCTGACACAATATACTTGTGCCTCCTTCGCTACCGACCAAGTCGTCTCCCTGGTTAATTCATCCTTGCTGCGGAGAGCACGGCGCGGGAAAGTGTATGAACGGGCTCGGATCATGAGGAGCAACTTATTACTACACCTATGCCACAAAATTTCCTTTTGCTTAATTAGAGCAAGGATATTATCAAGCCACGCATTTTCAACCTTCCGCTTGTGGAATCATACTCGCCTTTTCGATATGTCATAACATTTTCTAAACTTGCCAACTAAAATATCGCACATTTCTAGGTGCGTACAATCTTTGAAATCATGATTCCAATCAAGCGATGCTAGATGTCTGTCAAATATATCATTATCAATAACATAAGCAGTAACAAACTGGTGTATCGTAGCAGGGGGTTTGAACAAATCCCGACAACACATAAATGCAAAGGTGAAAAAAATGATCAGAAAGATTTTCCTCAACAACACCTCCCCAAACGGAAGTGTCACGACATCTCATATTAAAATGGTCTAAAGAAGAAGAAACAAGATGATCATCCAGAAGCTCAACCCTAGTCTGTACTTGTATCAATGAAGAAATACCAAAATCCGCAAGAATATTCAAATAATCACATACAATAGATTTTTCACGTTTCATAACATCAATATTAATATCACCAGTCATACATATGTCAGCGGATGAAAAACTAGAAAGAAGCTGTCTTAACTCACTGACAAATACTGTTATATTGCTCTTAGGTGGCCGGTATATGGCTAACAAATGAAATGAAGCAATGTCTGTAGTTACCTTTAAGGCCACGCACTCCATCCCTTTACACATGGTTGGCTCTATGCTAGCAAGAATACCATTTCTAACAAAAACAGCTATACCGCCCCAACGACTGTTCTCCCCCGTGAACGAAAAACATGAGTAACAAGGAATCTGATAGAGATCTAATTCAGCAACGGAAACGTTGATTTCCGTTATAACAAAAACGTCGACCCAGTTTTTCACTTTGCTAATTGTAACTTGCAAAAACGCCCAATGCCTACGCATACTTCTCATATTAATGTGCAAAACACCAACATAAGTTCCAGAAGTCTTAAAAACGTTTACCTTCTGTGGCAATTCATTGAAGCTAGACCGTGCAGTACATAAATCCATATCGTTCAAACAAGATCACTCTGAGAGGTAATGCGCAATATGGAACCTTTTTCATCCTTCTTCACAAAAATCTTTCCATTTTTTACCCATACAAACTTGTATGCACACTTTTTAGCGCGTTGTTTGGCCATCCACAACAGTTCTCTGTAGAAGCGTGTTAGATTCTCATTGACAAACAACGGAAATGGCAGATGACCTTTTTCGAACAGCAAACGGACAAGCTTCCTTTTCTGCAGCCACGTGTTTCTTATCGCGGAAGAGATAAATCTGATTAGTACTGGCGGTGCTTTGTCGCTTTTCACTGGAAGGTGGTGGGCAGCCTGCACATGTTCTGGTTTAAATTCAGACAAAGTTTTTCAGCAATGTCTTCGACTATGTCATCTATGCTTTCATTCGGCTCAACAGGAACACCATGAATTTCTAGATTGAAATTTCGACTGTACTGTTCACTTTCATTTAGAGAAATCTGCAGTTTCTGAATTACTTCAGATTGGTCTTTAACCTTATCTTCCAGATGGTTTGCCTTCTTTGAGATTTCAGTTATTTCACTCTTGTGTTTTGTTGCTGTCGCATGAACTTCATCGTAAACTGCGGAGAGGAAGGTAACTGAGCTTTTAAGCTCATTGATGGTGTCCCTGATAGGTAGGAGTGTTTCAATTACGGTATTTAGTGATACGAGGTCCTCGACTTTCTCACTCAGTTGAGGAATGTGACTTAAGTCAAATTCCTTAAGTCAAAGATTATGGCTGAATTGTTGTCAGATAAAGCACGTTTAATGCACTTGCTTTATCTGACAATAATTCAGCCATAATCTTATCAATGCTACCTCTAAAATCGTTCATACTCTGATTAGCAGCCGCAGCTAGTTGGGCGCCTTGGCTAGTATCCCATGAACGAGTCCCATTTACCCGACACGTACGACAGACCCATTCCTGCCGCTTTAGAAAACTCATTGACCGAAAAGTATTGTCATTCACACCAGAACATTGCGAATTTAAATGGTACCCATATTTGCAGTTTGCACAACACAACATACGACCATCAACAGGCAAAGCCTTATTGCAACTGATACAGTCACTCATGATGCAGTCGGCGGCGCCAATAACCACTACAAATTGATTACTACTGGTTGGAGCGTGCCTCTGGGACAAGCGGCGCCGAGCAAAAAATGTCGCGTCTAGTCCCGTGTCTCAATCTTGCCCTACGTTACCCTTTATTGGATTGGCAACGCGCACTGAACACAGGGGTACCACCAAGCGGGTGTTTTTGGCAAAACTGCCATCTTGACCTTGAGTCATTTTGAGGTCATGTGAGTTTGTTTACATGTCATTTTGCCTCCTAGGGAGGAGATGAACGCACGTTGCCAGCGTAAACTATGCGGTGCTGCTCCCGCAACATGGTAGCCCATCTTTCCTTAGTTTAAGTAGATCGCATTGGCTCAGTGGGTCTCAACGCGCGGTCGTCGTCGCGTCTTTGGAAGTCATCAACAGTATGTGGCCTTATGTGCAAAACTGCGCGTCTTACTGCAAGATTATAGGACAAAAATAATCACAGTGATCGAAAGACATCCAAGACGTCTCGCAAGAGCAACAACCGCATTGTTTACAAACGAGTTAGCCGCCGATCGTGTGCGCCGCCATCTTTAAGGTCACGTGTGCATTGACGTTAGCTGTGACGTGCGACCAGGACCTGTCCAGCATGCATTGCGTTCGCCCAACACGTTTTCGTCTACGGAGCAACACTTTGGATGCCTTGGCATGGAGCCTTCAGCATCAGTATCACTTCTGGTCAAACGCGCATCGGTCTCTGTTAAGAGGCCATACCAGTCGGGGAGCAACTCCGATTCACGATTTTCCCGATGCTAGATGGCGCCACGCTCGCCGTCCTTATCACGCCGTTCGCCTCCGACTCCCGAAATAATCCCCTATATGCATGGTTGACCTCGCGAGTATAAGGCGTCCCGCGTCATCTGCGCGGTTTGTCTAGGGGTGAAGTGTGAGACTTTGCCACGAAAGGTCCGCAGTTCGATTCCAGACATTCACGTCTTTTTGTCTGTCTCCTATTGCTATATGAGTACTTTATTTTTATTTTGTTGTTATATATTTATGCTACAAATATTGTTTTCACAAGTTACTGGCGCTGGTACTGACTGATTATGGAATTTTTAGTTGCTCTTCGTATTGTTTCATCACACATCACCAACGTGATGTGACACGAGGGCTCACGTTAGAGCCCTGTAGTGCCGACACGACGCAAATAATTAAACGCGTTTTTGCACGTTCTGGAACCGCACATCTTTAGCCTTTCACGAGAAAAACATTAAGGCGATAAAGGATGTGCCTTTTAAAAGTTGGCTCGAATGTATGACGTACTTTCCAATTTTTTTCTTCATTTTTTGCTAGGACGCAATGCGTGCACACGGCGACAACAAGTACTAAGCATATATATCACCGGAAAGCACATTTCACGATGAACGAAATGATATATTGCTCATTATGAAGTACTCGGCAGACGCTACGTGGAAGAGCCCTGAATACAATAATAAAGTGAATGACCGGCCACGTTTGACGATTTTTTTACATAAAGGCGGGACTTACTAAAGCATTTTTGTACACTCCCATCCACTGTCCTCTATGTGGAAAACAAGAGAAAAGGTCACAAAGGTTTCTTCCTGACGTCGCGTCTGCGCAAACGAATGTCTATCTCAGTAAAGAATGGACATAGAGAATTGAAAGAAACGGCTTCGTCACCAAGAGATATCGAACAAAAATATATGATTCTTCAAGCAAACTCTGAGACCACGTGCGGACTCGCAGGCATGATCTTAAGTTGAAGCAACCTGATGTGGCTTTTGTCTAGAGATAGATGTGACGTCACCGAACGACCGAATAAGAGAAAAGGTTAGGTTTTCGAAAGAGTGCGGAGACCTCCTCTGTTATGTAGAAGGTGTTGTAGACGCTTCATCGTTTATCTTCATTTTTTTCTCGAAAAACGTTTCAGCTCACCGAATTGGGAACAGAATTCCTAGCCTTCATAAGGAACAGTACAATAACCAGGAGGTTCCTATACATTGGGACGATAATGTGCACTACATAACCAAAAATATAAGGCCAATTACCTGATACCTTGCAACATAATAAGCTTACAATCTACGGCTAGATCCTTGGTGGTGGTCTCCCCTCACTGCCACACGAGCTCAACAAGGCGCAAGTGGCTCTTTCTCACTGCCGCTGCACTGGCTGGGATTTCGGATATGCCCGCATCGCTTTATCTTATTTCGCAGGCCAGAGAGTGTTCACAATATTATCGACTGGCGGGATGAATGCGGAACGATGGCACCTTGCCAAGCAGCGCAATGTGGAATCGAGTGCAATAGGGGTGGACGGGTAGTGGACGAATGCTATGAATAGCTTCGTGCATCACGAAAACATCGATAAGACGCATACCCTCCACGACTATTGCCGCCGTCTTTCTGGGAAAACGCTATCGTCTGGAAAAAGCGATAGTGTAATCGGACGCGGTGACCCACTCTTAAAAAGTTGGCTGAAACCTAATAGGCGGCACTTTGTTGCATTATTGTCTCACCGGTACTAAAGGTTATTCGCTTTCCGGATAGAGAGCGGTTCTTCGTGACATTTGAACACCGAATCAACTTTCTGAAATTCGGCCGTGACGTCATTCATCCCCGTATTCTACCAATTCTTTCAATTTCAGACACCGCCGTAACGCACGAAAGGGATGAATCAAGTCATCAACCTCAGCTCTTAATCACACAGGAAAACGCCGGTGCATTTTGGAATGGTGCTGTAAACCGCTTTCCGGCTTTTGGCGGTGAGACCCCCCCCCCCCCCCCCCTGTGCCGCCTCTTGGTAGGGATTCGCGTTTCGGTTTTGGTTTTCTTTCCTCCTAGTTACATTCCAAACTGTCATATTTACATTTACTAGTTTCTACAATGGTGTTGATTGAGTATGAGACTGGGACACACCATTACATAGGCAACCGTTCATGGGCACCATAAAAATAGCAATAAATAAATAAGTACTGGAACGCATATGTCGTCTTCCTAACGCGTTACCAGGAGCTATCATACCCCTGTCACACGGGCATCTCGAAGGCCTTTTGGGCCATTGTCAATTGACTCAGCTGGCAATTGTGCGCTGCCAGCCTGCCACACGGCGTTTCGCGATGGCCTTCGATCGGACTGTCAAGTGGGTCAAGGGAGAGCCAGAGAACTCCCTCGAAGTCTCGAAGGCCGTCGGGACGCAGATCCCTACACTCTCGGACACATTGTCTTCGCCCTAAATGCGCTGTGAACGAGATTTCTTCGCACTAGACTACAGTTTCCGACGCGCGAACTTTAAATATGACGATAACGATCGCTATGTGGAAACTTCGTTAGCGGCCTCATTCCGTGCTGATCTTTCAAGTATTAAACATCCTCACCTCATCTTTTTTTATCATCCTATAGTTATATATACCTGTTAACACTTAAAATCTGACTATTCCAGACTTTGGCAAAAGAAACAAATGACTGGTGCTGGTGCAATTCCCTGGGAGTACTTCTGGAAGATCCATTCATTCCTTGGATCATTACCCGTCAATGATCCTTCAAGGGCTCAGTTGAGCAAGTATGTGAAATTGTTCTCAGCAGAAACTGCTATTTAAAAGCCTATACTGTTCGAAACGAGTGTACAGAACGGCTTATAAGGAATATATAATGCACTGTATGTCATGCATGCTACACAGTTTTATGAAAGCAAAATACAGTGAACATTCGTTATTATGACCATGGTCGTTCCCGAAAATTTTGGTCATGATGCGGAGTTGTCATATTAACGGGGGGATTTGCAGAGGTTTCACTGCATTGTTCCCCAGGAGTATGGTCGTAAAGCGCGTATGTCAGATTATCGGGGGTCATATTAACGAGGGTTCACTGTAGTAGTATGGAACAGAGAAGTAGGGTACAAGCGAGCTTGTGTATATACGTTGTAAGTATTATTTCCTGCCTGAGGGGGAACGTATACACACACACATACACACATACATACATAAAAACAGACTGGAAGAACATGACACAATGCATCGTGCAGTCAGTTTATGTACGTGTGTGCTAGCGCATGAGCTCCTACAAAGGGCCCATTTTGAGCAGTGGTAGTTCTTGCAAATGGTGCTATGAGCATGATGCTCATATTCTGACGCTATTACCTTTCATTCCACAATATTAATTATGGCTTAGGACCAAGCAGCATGTGCAGTTTTAGAAGACTGGCAGAGAAACTGTTAAACTGCATATTTATGGTGTAATTTCTCATTGTATAACAGATAATTCACAACATGGAGAATGGGGACAGCAGCTCTCCAGACGATAATCTCGCAGACATTGTGGGATTCCACCCCCTGAATCGCATCCGGATGCAAACGTGCATAGCCCTTCAGTAGCTGGCACATCAGACGAAAGTACTGGAGAAAGCCCCAGTGAAGGGTGTACAATGTCAGCACCCAGACAAGAAGTGGCTGCAACACCAAGCACAAGCAGAAGCACAAGAAAGAGGAAGAGGCCATCCAGTATGGATGACTTTAAAGCAGCACTGCTGCAGGAACAAAGGCTTCTTAGGGAGAGCCTTGAGCAGGTTCGCGCAAGAGAGTATGAGCAAAGGGAGCGGCAAATAAAACTTCAAGAACAGCTTGTGTCAGCACTGACAGCTTATTTGAGAAAATAGTCATACATGATAATAAACGAATGGGCAACCTCTCTCTGTGTATCCTGTACATTCACTTAAAGTAGTCCACAATAGCTGCCCTCACAGCATGTCCATTCCCCTGTTCTGTATCAGCACTATGCTGCGGTTGCTCGTAGGCAGCCTTGCTGTGTTGAACTTCTGCATACCACTGCTGCAGAACGGCGTCACCAAAATGTTCACAAATGTTGTGCAATATGCAGCTTGCGCGGATGACAAGTCTGGCATGATCAACATCACACTCCATTCTTTTCATGGTGTACTGGAACCTAGCTTTAAGCTTGCCAAAGGCATTCTCCACAGTACGTCAAGACCGTGACAGGTGATAGTTAAAAGTCATTTGACTATCGCCCAGCTGTCCTCTGTGGCTGAATGGTTTGATCAAATTCGGTGTCAATGGAAAGGCCTGATCGCATAGGATCAGTGGGGGTACAGGTGTTCCATTGATCGTGGCAAGTGGTCTGCGAAACAACTGTCCCTGCACAGCTTCTGCCAGTTTCGATCTGTGATACACATATGAATCGTGACAGTGTCCTGGAGAGCCAACGTTTATGTATCGGAATCTGTACCAGTGGTCAACCAAGGCTAGCAGAATGATGCTGTACCTATACGAGCATGGTGTTAGTGAAATGCATAGGCAACATTTGTATGGAATACATGCAATGCTCTCTGTAACACACATTACGTACCATCCCTTGTAGTTTATATAGTCACTTCCGTGATCCTTTGGAGGGGAAACAGGAAAATGGCAACCATCTAGCGCCCCTACAGCCTGGGGAAACTGACATACAGCGAAAAACTAGGCGTATATGTTCTGCCATTGTGTCTGTGGACAGCATTTTTATCCATTCTGTTTCAAGAGTCCCCACGACGACTTCACAGAAGCCTCTGTATATTTCATTTGCCGTTGAACGCCCTACACCAAACACGACGGCCACGGTACGATCCTCAGCTGAGGAACACAGCTTGTACAGTCCGATGGCGACTCTTTTTTCTATAGGAATGGCATCGCGCATGTTTGTGTCCATTCTTTCAATTCGGGACCGGCACGCGTCCACTAGAAACCGAAATGTTGACATGGACACCCGAAAGTGCTGTTTGAAGCTTTCCTCTCCCTGTAGTGGTATGGTTTTCTCAAACCACTTCTCGTGGCGAGGCAGACACCACATTCGTCGCTCCACACTCACGTCGCACATCGCAGTGACAGTGGTAGTTAGACTATTCACAAACAGAAGTTGTTCTTCTATTATGTCTGCTTCCTGTTTCGCTGCCGTCTATTTCGGCGTCTAGCTGCGCTATAGAGGCTGCCTGGCTCGCAACCCACAACTTGAAACTGGCGTCATTGCTGTCGTCACCTTCCATATGCACGAGAGCCGTCATGTGCCACCCGATAAGTAGAATTCGCGGACTGATTCACACACGCGGCACCACAATGGGGCTGCCTATCGCAGCGTCTGCAAATGCAAACCATTGTTCGGTGACACGACCATTTTGGGCAGGGCGATAGATACGTTAAAGACGGAACTGAGAGAAGCTTATCATAGCTGGCGGCTGGGCAGCGAGTGGTGTGTGAGTCAGCCTTCGGTTGCGCAGAGCACGAGGGAGCTTGATAGGCTGTTTTTGTCTGGCTAAAAGATAGTTGTTGTATGAGTGTCTTCTAGGGTTAGCTCTGGTTGCCCCCGGCTTCTGTGTGTTTTCTTTCTTCATCGTATTACAGTTGTTAGTGGCGCACATTTCTGTTTGTCACTCCGCTGTCCGTTTTGTAACACCTTGCAGCGTTTTTTGCACTTTTGTCAACATACAAAGGTTGGGCGTCTGCTCTATGACCAAGAAGGACACAATTGTCAAACGAATTCTCAATGACGTGACGTATGAAGTGTCACGTCAATGACGGCGTTATGAAGTGGTTCTTTTTGACATCGGCGCAAAAGTACTTATGTAGGAACCCTGAAAATTGTGATTCCGCGACCACGACCTATACGGGTCGTGGTTGCTTGTGTTTGTGTGCGCGCGCGTTTGTTCTGTTGTTCGCCGGTGGTGCGGAATGATTAATCCTAAAATCATACGAATAATAATTTTCTTTGAATAATTGAAGGTGTTGCCATTGCTGCTGTATGTGCTGCCGGTAAAGAACACTATAGGGCGCACTAGAAATACCGTTAAACTGGTAATTTTCGTGATGATTTAATTCGAAAGAAATTCGCGATCGATCTTCTTTTTCGCGAAATATGGTCCAAGGTTTCCAGGTTGCGCGCAATATAGGAGCGGGGATGCAAAAGAATAATTACTGGAACTCGCGAAGATATCAGCCCGACAAACAGAGCTCTCTATTAACGGTCTTCATTCTCAGAAATTCCTTTTTGTTAAAGACGTCGATAACTGAAACGGCAACAGCTTCTTCGCATAACGTATCACTTCGGAGTGCACATTGGCGGTAGTTTTTCGTAATTCTCTAAAGTGGATATTCAGCGAGAGAGGGAAATCCAATGTGTAACCTGATGCTTTGGGGGCCTATCGCCCCCCCCCCCCCCCTCCCTTCGGATCCGCCAGTGCGCGAACCTGCTTACACAAAGCCAGCAGTTATGTCGTTGTCGCGATATTGGAGTTTTATGGTAAGCGTACATAAGTCTGCCTGCATGCAGAGGCTTCATAACGTTACCGGGAGTGTCCTGCTCATGCAAAATTACGGTCTCGCGAACTATTCCAGAGACGCACTCCCACACGAATTCGCGAACCCTTAAGACTGCGAAATTAACCACTTATACGGTACTGGAGAGTTTCAGAGAATTTTCTTCAATCAAATGTTCTGGAAACCTGGCCCATACCAGAAGGCGCCTCGTCTACTCCGTGGTAACAAAAGATGCCGTTCGCAAACAGCTTCGCTGAAAACGATTAATTAAAAGACCCTATAAGCTCTCACATTGGGTACGCTACCTGCATCACGTGTACGCAAACTGACACATTAGATTGTTTACCGTGCTTCTGCATGCAACTGCGTTCGGCGAATTCTAAGGGCTCGAGTACGCTACAGTGTATCCCTTAAATTGCGCGGAATGTCCTGCCGTTTAGTGCAGGTGGCAAAATGTTGCAATAAAGTGTCTGCTATTAGATGTCACCTAGCTAAGACTGAACTGTTACTTTCTCGTCCATTAGACTGTCGGCTTGTCACAACATGCGGATCTTATGAAATCATTCGGCAATTTGCTCCCCACTTGAACTATATCTCGCTTTCAAGAGCTCGCTATCGCACAACTTGAGGACGTGGTGTGAGCCTTTGTGACTTATTCGTATAAAAGCGGGTAGTACCCAACGGTCACTTCTGCAGTCGTTGGGTTACGTCGACTTACTGTTGTCCTAGCAGGAAGTGGACTTTCCGAAGTGACTAATGCGGAGCAGGTTGTAAGTAAATTATTTCGTCTCCAGTCTTGCAAGATATATGCTGGGCACTCGCTTTGCATATATGCTTATCTGTTTAAAAATGATCCAAAAATGCAGGGAACAGTCATCTTTATGTGAGAAATAGGCACAGAGGCATGCACAACAGTGTAAACAATCTAAAATTACTCTTAGGAGTCCGTACGGATTTCATCATCTCTTCGCGATATAAAAGACTCTGTCATCATGGGAATAATGCAAATGGAACGAGATTCATCCGTTGCGGCGTTTGTAATTAAAACACGAATAAAGGTGCCAGTTTGGAGGTTCCTCTTTGCTTCCTCCGAAACGGCGCAAAATGCCGAGGGTACGTCACCACAAGCGTATCTAATTATCAAAGCACACAAATTGCGCGAACTGCCCCTTTCCGCATTTCGTTGTCCAATCAAAGCGCTGTTAAGTAAGCTGCGACTTGACCAGGGCACGTCGGGATACAGACCTCGACGGAGCGCATCTGTAGTAGCGGGACCTATCGCTGATACCGCCACACAACAAGGTAACAGGCACACACCGGGCGCGTTTCAATTCCCTCGCATTAGGGGACGGTTAAGGGCAACCTCCATGGAGCGAATGTACAGCGAAAAAGCTGCGAACTTCGCTCAGCGTCGGACGCCCTGCGCGAGGCGTCAAAAATGTGAGCGTCCGCCGCCGATCTGCCCATGCCAGATATTTTCGCCCAGCGTCCGCGATTCCGGAAGCGTCAACTGCAGATGAACCAATCAAAGTGCTCTTCCGCTACGAATCTACGCCAGATATACGCCAGATCGCCTGCACGTGGTCGTCTGCTCTCGTGAATCATCGTCGTCGTCCTCCTCTTGCAACTGGATGCTGTCGTCTGCTCGCTGTTTCGCCAACTGCATCGTTAGAACGTGAGGCATTCTCTGCCAAGAAACATGTTTTCTTTTCGCAGTAGTGTTTATGCTTTTCGTTATACGTTACTGGTCGCATCTTTTCAGACAGATGTTGGATTTAGTTGCAAAATTTGTGACATTAAATGCACTTTTTCGAGCAATTGATTTCACTAAGCTTTCACCTTATACCCTGGCAACAGTGACATCACAGCATGACTTCCCGACGCCGTCCGCTGGTTTTTCGCTCCATGGAGCTGGTGCCGGCGAACAACTGGCGGCGGAACGCGCGTGGCAGTCTGCCGCGCGAACTTCGTTGCAAAAATTCGCTCCATGGAGGTTTCCCTTTACAGCGGCGAAAGACTGGGATGCCTCAATGCTAGCACCATCGGCATACACAGAAGGAGCCAGTATTTAGTCACCCTACAAAGGATGCGAAAGGAGTTCCTGCCGGTGAAATACGTACTGGGACTGCACGTAGACTTCGAATAAATGAAATCACGGTCTAGCCCTCGTTCGAAAGTATATTGTAGTCGTACCGTCGTTCCTTCGAGGATACGCCACACGCTTTTACAGATCAAAACGAGATCCCTGGTCTCAGCTTCAAAAAGAACCGCTACTTAAAAGCAGTTTTTTTCTATATGCGGTGTGTCATGTCACGCAACGGCTTTCCGTTAAATGTCCCTTTCTGGAAAGGAGTTCAGACGTGTCAGGAGTATCAGCAGCGTTGATACGAGACAAGTGTTTTCAGCAAGTGTTTTCAGCGACTATGCTGTCAGCCGACGGAAACTGGAAACAAGCTAGCCTCTCCGTCCAGGTGGCGATGAATACAAGAACTGGAAGAAACTCCGACAGTAAACTCAGTAATTGATTACCAAAAATAATAATCATATTACCGGGAAAATCACTTGCACACAAAATTAATTGATTACGTTAAAATTTACTGGAAAAGGTAATTGATTACTACTAACGCAATTACTAGTAACGCCTTACGTACAGCTCTGCTTACGTCCCTGTTTAATCCCTACTAGCTATATTTATGCAATCTATTCCAAATCTATATGTATAGGTATTCTGAGGCATGTTTTCTGTACATAGATATGCTGACCACAGCGAGAGATTATGAACATTTGAAGGGTTCTCATTTCCCAATATGGCTAACTTCTTTCATGATGATCAGACCGGCGCTGGACCAGTTTGCACTACCTACACGGTAAGATACCTGTGTCACCTCCGATCTCATCGGCTTCTATGGCCTGCCTTACCATTCTCCACAGTACTGGAAGGGTGTGCCTTCACCTGTGGCAACATAAGGATCTGTGTAGTAAAGGCAATGCAGGTATTTTGTGAAAGCGCATTTTCTGTGACTGGACAGGGGCCTCGTAGCGTGCCCTGTATCTTCTAACGGTTCCCAGATCAAGTGTCATCGATGCGAGATCGTGCACTACGTGAAACTTAGCGTAGTGTAGAAAAGTATTTGACGTTTTCAGAGATACACGGCCCAACAATGTGCTTCTACTGAGGCCATAAACTTTGTAACTGAGAAGCGACTGACCACCCATACAGAGAGCAGAAGAAGAGATGGTATCCAAGCTGTGAATACATCTAGTGGAAATTAAATGAGGACACAGCGTCCTGCTTCTGCTTTCTTTAACGAGTTCTCTATAGGAAATTGTACGAGTAAACTATATGATGTAAGAAAAAATAATGTCATATCCATTACAAACCCCTGTCCGCTCTTTCATACGGCCCTGGACGTCAGTGGCACTCAGGAACCCTATGGTTGGCGTGTCTCTGCCTGCTGTTGTTTTGCACGGCCTTCCACCCCCAGTGATCGGTTTATGGCAACGGGTGTCAGATGTCTGGAAGTGATGTGGTCAGCATTGTGCCCTAGAATACTGCACGCAGAAGTTTATAGTGGTCGTATCGTGTCCACAATATGTGACTGGAGGGTGTGCTGATCAGGAGCATTTTACGTCGATTTATTGACAATGTTCAACGTACCTTTCTGGAGAAGTCACAGAGAACGCGACTGCTAAGAACCTGCACTAGTTAAAGGAATTGTAATGGGAAATATATGCATAATGTTTCAAGGTACCATCATGTAGAATTCGGCTATGTGGTCACGCACGCATACAAGTCATCGCCTCTCAGTTCTTCATACTGACCGCACTAATTAATTTTGAACACTATTAGGAACTGAAGGGCGGAGACAATCAACGGTCGCAAAGGACGATGTTGGAGTTAGCCCGGATTGGCGGACAGACATCACGTGATATCGAAGTATAACGTAACACATTTGAGACAGGCTACTAATTACAATTAGACCGTTCCTGGAGAATAAGAGCAGTTATAGAGAAAAAATCGCTTTAAACTGTAACTGTTGTAACGTCCGTGTTTGGTGCCTGTGAGGTGGTCTGCGCCATGTGTTGTCTTTTCTCTTTCTTCGTGTCTCTGTCATCTGCTCGCTGTATTCCTGCCGTTCAACCTCGCATCCAGGTGGTTTAAACGAATGTGTGTTTTCCGTTCTTGTGGTGCGGAATACACAAACCGTGCATCTTCGCAATGAAATCCCAGACAACCATTAATATCCACAGGATGTCCACAAATGGTCAGAATATCCAATGTCATTTCGAAAGGTCCATAAGATATCCTCGGGACTACCCTTTAGTGGATGTCAAACTGCAGATATCCGTAGGAAACCTGTCGAGGGATATCAGAACATGGATATCCAGAGGAGCACCTTACTATGATATTTTAGAGGGAATTTTTCATGACCGTGATCCAAGTTTTAGGACTCACACAAAACCATCACGACACATGCACTGTGATGAAGCGCTGCTCATTGCATAATACATGCCTTGTTTAGTGCTTCCTGTACATGTGTGTTTGGTGCTCTTGCTACAGGTGGGAAGGCAGTACAGTCACTATGTTGGTAACACAAGTTGCATCGAATTATCATATTACCCGGCACAAGTGTGCTTTGCAAGTGTGCAGCGCAGCTCGTGCAGTACATGCTTGAATTGAAGAGCAGCCAGTTTGAGAGAGTACGATACAACATGTGACACCGTTCTAGTGCCCCCACATCGTTTAAGCCGCCTGTCATCTAAGGACAAAAACCCTTGAGCAAAAATACATGTACATTCAGACAACGTTGGAGAAAATTCATGGTTTATTCTACTAATGGTAACATATGTGAATTAAAGTAACCAACACAGGTTATGTGAACAATATTTTGATTGTAGACGATAAATCGCCCACAGTTACATTTTAGTTGTGAAACTATACATGAGATATAGAATACACATAACATAATTAATACATAATAGGTACCTTTTCAGGCAGCCAAGCAAAGCATCACATTTGGATCATGTACCAAAATAACCTTGCCACAACTTGATGGGTAGAAATCCAGCGAACCGGTAGAGATGTAGGAAGGGAGTTGCCTCAGGACAGAAGCCGCCGATATTTCGAACAGAGACTGTTCTTCTTCTGGGCAGAATATTGCATATGCATGGGCTCCTACATTATAATATCGGTAGGCAAAGGGAACCTACGTTACAGGGTAGCAAACACGTAATACAAACAGGATATGCCACTGTCCACAGGCCCTGCATACTGTGGTTCTAGAAAAATAATTTTCGCGTGCCTCCTGACAGAGCCTACATATTACCATAAGAGGGGAAAAAGACTGGAAGGTCTGCTAGTGAAGCAAATGTACTTTCCTTGATTAGGCATCGTGACAGCAGAAAATGCAAAAGCGTATATTATAAAGCAAAAAAACAACAACAACATAATCATCAAGTTTCAGAAGTCACTCATACTTTCTGCTAAAATAAGCATGTAATGTGGTGTGCACTGGGTTCCATCACAGGACAATAACTAGCTTCCTGACAATATTCTGCACATTGACTTCTTCTTTGCATAATACGCCACACTACCACATACTGTGAGAAGAATATAACTGATAAGAATGCAGTTTGCAACCTAAAGCACCACCTTGTTTTCTTGCAAGACAACTGTAAACCTGCCATAACGCCCAGCAAGAGGCGGCCATCTGGCTACATTTTCGTACCAACTGTATTATTCCAAGACTGAAGCTGTTGAGCTGCGAAGCTGTGCCAAAACTAAAACAGAAAAGATGTACTGCCTTATTCTATTCTGTCTGTTTATCAGCCTCAGTAAGCTACAGAACTGTTCGAGAATGTCAAGAAAAGTGAGTGCTGAATGTGTAGTGTGCTGCCACCAGTGTCGTATTTCTCTGTCTTGGTGCTTACCTGTCACATGCAGACAGGCAGTGATTTTGTTTGCTTGCTGCCTTGTTCTAAAAGTATATGCTACACGAGATGTGTGCTCTGTTTTTACCCTGAAAACAAAAGTTTGTATGAATACGTATATATTTCTAAGAGCTCAGTTAGACCCTTTCATTATGCAGGCATGTGTTATAGGTCTCTTAAAACTTCTCGCCAACCAGATTTTTTATAGCACAACCGCATTATTGACTTCAGGTATTTCATGCATTACGGTTTTCATCCTTGTGCCTGTTCGAAATCAGGAGAACACGTTCCACCATGTGTACGGGACGGCTGGTGCCTTGCTTTTTCTTTTTTGCATTCAAGTATCAAAGACCGAGAAAAGCTTGTGACACAGCACCCAGCATGAAATATGCACACATTACCCACATTGTGTATAAGACCACAGGTTTAAGAATTGTGAAGATCCAATCAGTCAGCGTCCATCTGGCTAGAACTGGTGGTTCTCATCAGTGGTGGTCGCTGTCATCTTGTTTCCTCGACGCCATATTTCTACAACAAATAGGAGGATCAGTATTTTGTTGAGCAAAAGTAGGAATGTAAAACTTTGAACTCATTGTTGCCTCTTCTCGGTTGAGAACACGAATGCGTATTATTTGATCTTCATAACGAACCCCGAGACAGGGAAGCATTACTTCGCACCTCCTACCGTTGGGGCCGTTCGTGTGTGTGTGTGACACGCCAGTAACATTAAACATGATGAGTATGGATAGACAAAAAAGAATTCATTATAGTCATGCCAGCTGTCCTCGAGAGCTCTAATCAAAACATTGCACATGAAGCACACACATACACGCCAACCAGTTCCGAGTGGGCCTGCCAAAATGCCTGCTTTTGCACAGCAACTTCCGACGAGCCAGTATATCCGCACAGTGGGCACTCCGCTTGCTGGATTAGCAAATGTACGAGCAGTGCCGTCGATCGGCTATTTTAGCGCACAACGTACCCTGCGAATAAGCGGAAGGCGCCATGTCCTGACTGGTATCACCGGCGTCTCCGAAGCGTAATATCACTATATTCATTGGCATACTAGCAGACCGACAGCCTAGAAATGCTTTTGGTTAGTGCGATTACTAAAATTGTGACATTACAGACAAACAGCCTGCCATTTTGGAATTTCATGCACTATATTTTACCTCCGTTCATGTGACCAAGTGCGTTCTTCATCCGTCCATCCATTGTTTTTTTTTACTAAAACTTCGTCCAGTAATGCAAGCTTAATTGTTTGGCGAGTGCTTATCTTCCTAGGGGGAAACACGTTGGCGTGCAACCTGGGCTGCGTTGCATTCTGCGTCAGCGGTAAGTTTGCACTGTTTGCCAGTCGTTGTGAATATCTAGGTCCCAGTTTTTCAGGTTCCTAGTATAGCGCTGGAGCCAAAACCCAGGGAAAGGAACTCCTAGGACAGCAACAATTCGGAGACAGCATAATCCGAAACTATACGCACGGGGCGCAGCGCACATGCAAAAGCACGGGGAAGTGGCAGAGTTGTCAAGGCAAGAATTCTGAACCCGTACTGCATGCAATCGCTTGTCATCTAAGCTGGTGAGAAACTGAAAGCAGCTGCGGGGAGGGGGGGGGGGGACTAACGTTCGTCGCGTTGCTCTTGTGAAAAGCTCGTGTTATTCGCGCGTTCAGTGGTCTTTGGGGGACTCGTCCGAGGCTGGTGACAGGCTTTTCGGAGGTGCTCATGTACTGCTGCGTTTCGAGGAATGCCAAAAACAAGAACGCCGTCGTCGGCCGTCCGTGCAGGCGCTAGAGTTTCACGTGCGTCGATAGAGCTTCTGCAAGATGTTAACGAATGTGCGATCGTCGAAGCCCCAGTACAACCCTTGGTCACAACAGAGGTCACAGTTGGTGACCGCACCACTGTATCGTCGAATTCAACACAAAACGAAGCTGCACGGGAGAACTGGGTACCCTTAGCGTCCGATGATGGGCCATACAATGATGACACGCTATCATTGAGAGATGACAATGTTGTCCCAATTGTGGCAATAGCTCTCCAAATTCAACGTGCAGTAGCAACTGTGAAATTGAGACTGCAGAAGACATGATATCAGAATTACGGTGTTGGGTTTTGGAAGAAAACATTACGCAGAAGGCTGCTACATCTTTGTTAAAACGACTCGTCAAGCACAGATGTTTTGCCAGCTTGCCGCACGATTGCAGGTCGTTATTGAAAACTCCAAGAAACACAAAGGTAGTCGCGGATATTTGTGTAGCCTCCCCTGGAAAATACTGCCACTTCGGACTACACTGTGGATTGTTACGAACAATCGAAGGACTAAGGGAGGTTCCATCTCAGGTGCAGCTTTATTTTAATATTGATGGCCTCCCCATTTCAACAAGCACTAAGATGCAGTGCAAGTTTGCAAACTATTAGCACCAGCCCCTCATTGTGGGTATTTACGAGGGGGACAAGGAACCCCATTCTTCGAATGAGTTCCTGTCACGATTTGTGAGTGAGCTGAAGGGCGCTGTGAGGGAAGGTGTCAGAGTTAAAGATAAACTGGGGACCATCACCATTAAAGGTTTCATTTGTGATGGCCCAGCACGGGCATTCGTGCTGATGACAAAAGGGCTACCACTCTTGTCCAAAGTGCACTGTCGAGGGAAGCCATATCGGTAAAGTTTGCTTTCCTGACACAGTTGGTGCATTGCGCACAGACCAATCATTTCGTGAACAGTACGATATAGACTACCACCATGGGGAGTCAGTCTTAACAGAACTGCCCTCTATATTATATGCATTTAGTCTGCCTGGGCGTGGTCAAAAAGCTAATGCAGCACTGGATGGGAGCCAAGTCTAATGTGGCACTGGGACCTGCTGGTCGTAGTGCTTTGTCAGAAGATCATGATATCGCTTCGCATATTTGTCTGCTGCACATCTTGCTCTATTTTGGCGTATCCAGTGCACTCAAGATTTCCTTACCGGCCGAACTATCGTTGTCGACACTACCACTGCCAAAGCCCTAAACTTCCTGTTCACCAAGGCGTACCCTAGGGAAGCATTCTAAGTCATCGCTCTTTAATGCGGTAATGCTCAAAATCAATAATTCCTCTCAATGTAGTATACCCTGTGTATGCCGAAGAGGTTGCCCTTTACACACTAGGCAGGTCACGATGAGCCGTACAGCGTCGTTTGCAGCTGGCCTTAAATATTGTCCATCTGTACCTCACGCGATTTTCGATGCATCTTTCGCCCGAAAAGTGCGTCGAGCTCCCTTTCACCCGCGATGCTATGACAAGTTTCCATCGATTCCTTCGTGTGGTCTCGGACTTTGACCTGCGCTGGGCTTGCCTCATGAAGCACCTTGAAACCACAGTGCAGGGATGGCTTCCTGCAGTTCAACAACTTTCTGGCTTGGGATCGGGGTGTGATGAGATTCCCTTCTAGCTACTCAAGGAGCCTTGGTGAGGGCGACTTTGCTTTACAGCCTTTAAATCTTGAATATGATTTTTACAACTTCATTAGGTACGCATCGAACCCGGCTCGCCAGAAGCCTTCGTCGTAGCGTTGGAGTTCCCATAATGGCTTAAACACGGTAAGTCCTAGCTGAACCTGGTGAACTCCCGGTTGAGATTCTCCGTGAGCGTGAAACGGCTCGGCACTTCCTACGTTTCCGCATTCCCCATTACCCCTCCTCAAGAAACTTTGATACCGTCCTTAAAGTGATTTTCATCTTGCAGCACAGTGAGAACGCCAGGCTCTCACTTGACACCGCAGGACGCCCCATGGTCTCTGCCTGTGCCACGCACCTTCGTACTTCTTCCCAAGATCAAGTTCCCAGTCCAACACTTGAAGCCCATTTTTATGCTCTGCTAGACGCGAAGTTTTCTACCTCTGCCGAAGCATACATCGAAGGCACATCTCGATATAGCAAGTCAGCGTCGGCATTCGTCATCCCATCCGAAGGCGTAGTGGAAGGACGTCGTCTTTCGCATCATACCTCATCCACAGCTTGGGAACGTGTCAATGGCTTAAAACCTTGTCTGCGAAGCAGGGTACAGGCCACATCTCTTGTGGGTATCAGCTCATTGCGGCGCCGAAGGGAATGAGCAGGTCGACAGTGCCGCTGAAGTAGCTACCTCATCTCGGAGAGGGACGCGTATTGTGCTGCTGAGAGGAGGTCGTCGTTCCGTACTTCGATGCCTCGTACCTCCTGCATTAGGTCATCGAATACACCTCGACGTGGCTTTGACATCGCAGTGGCGTAACCGCTTGAGACAAGTTGACTTTGCACAATGCTGTCACTACCGTGCTGTGGAAGGTCTGGAGCACATTGTCCATACCAGCAACCTTCCCGAACCGTACTCTCCGGCTCCCTTGACGAGCTCGATTATAGTCGCGTCTCTGTCACCAAACTGCTTGGCCACATCCAGCCCACAAACCCTCCACCCTCAAATCTATCTTGACCTTTCTAGATACCATAGCACTTCGATCCTTATTGTTAAAGGTCAGCTATGCTAATATCCCAAATAGTCGATACGGTTGTGATATTCTGAAAGCCCACATCCAGCTCTCCCCAAAATGCACCTTCATTCTCTCAGTTCGGTACAGTACCATGTAAAAAAATAGATAATTCATTCCGAAACACACATGGGCGCAGCCATTTTTATGACGTAGATGCACCCGAACGGGCATTGTGACGTGTACGCGCCTTCGTACTTTTCAGTGGATTTAAGCTATGGCTTCTCGCGGCTTCACGTATCTGTGCTTGAAGATGGCGGACAGTCGGGTTCCACCATTCCGCGATAAGTAAACAGTGCAGCAGCTGCGAACTCATTCGCGAACCAACCTCTGTGCGATGTTGTGACTGGAATTTGTCGTTTGTGTTTTGTGAGCAATTTGTATCAAGTCGCGTCTGCGTTGGCCCCTTTACAGCACTTGCCCATTGTAGATATTGACGTTTCGACAGCCGTGTTCGCAAGAAAATGCCGACAGCGTTTTATTCCTGCAGGAAAAAATTGTGCTATGTATTTGAGAAACCGCATACTGCTATGACACAAGTTTTACGTACGATTTATCAATGTGCAACAGCGTCGACGATGGTATGTAACGATGAGAGACGTAAAACGAAATACAAATCACATTTTAAACTTTTTGTGGGATTATGCATTCTCCAGAATCACACACTGCCTTCTTTGAATCTTCTTTGAATCACACACTGCCATGTCACGCTGCGTTGTGTGGCACGCTACAAACTACTGCATTTTATGTCTAACATCTGGATATTGTTTGTAATGAGCACCGTCGCACAAAAACATGCACACGAAAGCTCCAGTAGCCATGTGGTTGCACACTATGCAGACGCAAAAGAAGTACCAGAGCACATATTGCCACTTAGAAATGTGGTGTCTGAAGAGGTAGGGCATAGCATAGATCCTAGAAATCAGGTGCAACTTATCCTTCTGTAGAGTGCTTTTTCAATTCACAACTCAGCCCATGGGGTGTAAAAGTGTTAGAGGCAATTATGTCACTTGTCGTCCTGGATGACATCACTGGCCAGCCTTGGAAGTAATTTCGTGCTCAGGAATTATTGTACAAATCACTTTGTATGTAGGACATGATAAGCAATATGTAAGTTGCAACCTTGTCTGCAGCATTCTCGATAGCCTCTTACCTTTACAGTTAGAGACACGTTACCAAACCATTTGCAAAGGGCACTCTTACAGGGGCCGTGTACCGTGAGTTTTTAGTTTATAAGTATACAGTATGTAATATGAAATTTATATAAAATAAAAAATAACATTTATAAAAATAAGTTATAAAAATAAATAAAAAGGCTCCATGGAAGCAATCCGTTAGCATACCCATTGCACATGAAGCACAATTATATATGCTTGGACATCATCTAATTAATCTTCTGAACCATATGTGTGGCTGCATACGAAATTTTTTATGCGCATGCTCTACCTTCCTATTCCGCAACGCTAGACTCTACCATCATTGTGCCCCTTTAACTTTTCCACATTTATGTCTGGTAAACAGGGAATATCTCACTAGAAAAGAACACATTTGTGCATTGTTTGGCAAGCAAATAAATATATTTATTTTCATTTTCCATCAATCAACAATGTTGTGACCTGGTGCAAATATTAATGTCGACAAGGAAAGTACTTACAAATTATTCCTATGTGCTCAAATGTAGATATGACAATTATGTTTTTGTACGTCAGCACAGTACAGTTTCAAAATTAACAAACTGCACAGCATCAGCAATCTTAAAGTATCTCAAAAGGGGAGTCACACAAAGCTCCAATAATAGACTGTGCAAACAAAGCTAAAAAAAAAAAAACTACTTCAAGAAAAATCTGAATAATCGGTTGCCGTTGCGATATGTACTACTATGCACAATTCATGAATGCAAAATGTTACCTCATTGCATTGCCTCCATGTGAGCACTAGAACAGGTAGCTTTTTAGGTCGCTCTTTTCGTGTTTTTCAATTGTCTCTTTTGTTTTCTGTTTTTTCAATAGCAAGCATGACCATAGTAAAACACAAGCAGCCAAGGACAGGATGAGACATCTACAGTGCGACTGCTAGCTATAAACTGATATATTTATTAGCAGACTCTGGAATATACACATATATGCTACTAAGCAAATGACAATTTAACCAACAGAATAACAGGCAAGAAAAAAAGGGTTATATATCTCCCCTCCTTTCATTCTATTTCACAGGCTGCCCTAGTATCATTCTGAGTGTGCCCGTGCGTTCCCTTTGAGATAACGTATCTTGGACAGAAGCAAATCCAACAGCGGACTGCTTACACATGCAACTGTCTTGGATTTCTCTAACCACTTCTTATTTAACCGCTGCCTTGAGCTGTGTGTTCTGGAAATTTAGGCAGCATCCAGAGTCCCTGCAATGTGTTGCCATGTTTTTCGAGGGCATCAAAAGTGTGTCCTTGGCTGCCTGTGTTTCACTATGGCTCTCAGATACAAACTACCCCATTTCAACACAGTAGAAAACACAGATTTGTAAATAGCATCTGTTGATTGCACTGTACATATCCCCATATAAAGGATCATAGTGGATACTACATCTTGTGCGATAATGTCAGGAACACAAAAAAGCTAGATTTGAAACCACTCTAACGTCGTAGTAGTAGTATTTGTGTGAAGGTACGCAATGCCTGTCCTGCAAATAATTTAAGCCATATGTTTCATCTGCCAGAGTGATGATGCCCTGAAAAGCAATTCACACTTGCCGGGAACTACCGGTTCTGAAACCTATCCCTGACATGTGTAGCCATCAGGGAGGAAACCCAAGGGCTGCAGTGGAAAAGCCAAACACACACGGGCTATGTTCTCACTGTGTATCAGCTGCTCTGGCTACTAAGAAGAACATGTTCCAAATTAATATAACATGGCTTGACATGACACGCCGGCAAAAGCTAACCAATAAAATTAGTAGTTAAATGTACAATACGTAAACACTTGCCATAACATGACAGTTTCCTTCCTGCATTCATGCGCTACCATTCAACCCACATGAACAGTGTACTGAATTTTTTATAGCATTACACGTCGTTTTAACAGAACTTGAACAAGATTATATAGCACACGATAAAGGTAGAGTGAACATAATGTGCAGAAAAAATGGCTAGGAAGCAAGCGAGCTGGTGAAGATGATGCATATGTAAAACCCCGAGACTAGGGAACACAAAGGGACGTGTCTGTGTCTGTCCCTTCGTGTTCCCTAGTCTTGGGGGTTTTACATCATGCATAATGTGCAACTGTCCACTCACACTTAATGGCCGTAGCAGTAATGCATTAAGGCCACTGCTAAGTTGTGTTGAGAAACACCACTTTATGTTTGCCATGTCTAACTGAAACGTACCTGACCTGATCCAAATTAACCATTCTGAGTCTGGAACACACAAAAAGAACGCAACGCACGCCACAACATCAACAGATAGGCAAATGAGCTGTGGCGAGCTCCACCCTGGGACAAAGTCAACAAGTAATTCACCAAAAGTGAATGAACGCCTGAAATGTAACATCTCTGACTGGTAGCAGGACGGCCCACGTTCAATTCCTGGTGCTAGCACTGACTGGCTTTTTCATGAATTATTTGTTGAAGTTTCGATGCGCTTGAGAACCATTCGTCAACCATTGTATCCTCATGAGGTGATGAGGGTTTGTCATCTCAAAGAGACTCCGTTTCTGGCATGTGTCCTTATGGATGCTCATCACTGCAGAAAAAAAGGAAAAGAGAAAAAGCATTTAATGACAAGAAATTGATATTCGTATTTACTGATTCGTAATGATTGTGCACAACAGAAAGAAGACTTTCGCACAGAAGGCTGTGCTTCTTCAGGTCTAACATCAAGTTACAAAATTCCAGAATATATGACATGTTGTAAGGTTTGGAAGTTTGTTTTATTTTTTTTTTCTTACATGGAATATATACATAAACTGTTAAATAGGGACTGCTAGGCGAGACCGAGATGCAGTTCCAAAAAGAAAATTCATTTATACACGAAACACATACAATATACAACAGTCCTGTGTAAGAGATAAAAAGGAAATATTCATAAGAGAAAACACGTATACACGCAAAAGGTATCATCAACAGCAACCCTAACTGACCTATCATAATAATGACCGTGGAGAATAAGTAGAGTCATTGAGTTGTCGAGTTGAGTTGAAGGGGAAGTTGTACCCTTTTTATTTCATTATATATGATTGTATAATTATTTTTATGTTCGTACCAACCCTCGCTCTCTACATTACAACATGTTTTATATATTCTGGGATTTTGTAACTTCATGTTAGACATTAACAAGAGCAGCCTTGTGCACGGAAGTCTCGTCTCATTAAAATTTAGTTGCTTTCAACAGTCTTCTTTCTGTTGTGAATCTGTATGGCAGGATACCTGCACATTGCTGTTCTATGTACTGTGACTTTGCAGTAAGAGTATGGACTTTGGGTAAAAAGACTACACAGCACTGCTCAGGTATTTCTGCCTATCGAACAGTCTGTATGTATGCAGTATGCACACAGTATTTGTGCACCGGACCCACTAAAAATGTAGTGAATGTGGCATTGCCTACGGTAATGCACCAAGTTGAACACAATTATTGTAGAATCCAGGTATTTTAGCTTACATGTCAAGCCAGTACCACATCCAGTGTCAAGTTGTCACAAATAAATAGTTTCTATTTTTCTTAGCTCTCAGAACACAGACAGTGAATTAATAAGAGTAGACAATGTTACATGAATTCCGGGCTATTCTTCAATTAAAGATTCACAGGTAGCAAAGTCACCTTCCTCAATGGACGTTGATGACACTGAAAATTCCAAAACGTTATCAGAGGCGGCAACAGCTCCGGTGTGCCAAATAATTGTATGTCCAACAATAATTCAGCTAACAGTAACAAAAATGTGCAAAAGACAAATTAACTGAACTAATGTAACGTACCTTCTATATCAGACAGTGAAGCTTGTAACACCCCGTCCACAGGAACCAGTGTCCAGACAGCAAAAGTGCTTGAACTGGGAGATAGCAGCTAATCGGAATGGCGGCCTTTGTTTTCCACCCTGAAAGCACAGGTTGTAACTTTGAGGGCAGATTTAAAAGTGGTGTCAAGATGTCTACATGCGAGCGCACATGAAAAGTTGAACATATGTGAATACTCAAATTATAACATCACATTGTCATACCTATTGGTTGAGGTAGACTGCAACTAACGTGTCAGCAATTTTTTCATGCGTCAGATGTAAGCCAGATCAAGCTTCATTTCCGCCTTCAGCGTGCATCTGTGATAATTCAGAAGTTAGATTATCAATACTATTGTGTTGTTAATCGTGGTTATATCAGAGTAAGCGCAGTAGGACAGCTGCACAATCGATTGATTAAGCTTGCTATTTTTTATATCTGAACCTCTTACTTACTTACCTTTTTTTGCCCTCGTTGTTTGCCTTGACCCTCCGTGACACGTTCAAAACGTTGTGCGTCGGGCACCTGAGATTTTCATCAGACGATTTCGTGCCAAGATTCCAAAGTGCCTCTGGAGTCGCGCGTAACCTATGATAACATTCGTGGACGAAATCCTTGCAGTGGAAATTAGCAGGCACCACTGTCTCTTATGAAAATGATTTTCTAGTTTCTATAGAGGACGTATCGAAAGTCTATCTATGCTATCTAGTGTCAATCTTGTGGATAGGAAATAGATAGAAGCTGTATACAGTTCCTACCTACTAAACTCTATACACTTTTTTTACAACATTCGGGGCCTAGGATGTATACATTCTGTATCCAGTTTGTTTAGGAAAACTGGCCCATATGGAAGTCCCCATTTCGGCATGTTCTCATACTTCCTTCTGCTTAGACTGCACATTCAAGCCCATATAAACTGCTGGTGTTGACGTAAAGACATGAATATACTATTTATGTGCAGAGTGTTAAGTTTTATTATGTGTTGAATAATTATATTACCACCAAAGTAATTATCAGCTTAAGATAAAGAAAACGTAAGGTGTTTATATAATGTAGCCAATACCACATCTCACAACAGCGAAACAAATAACAGACACATTGTTTAATACATTCATGATTACATGGGATGTCATAACGTATATGTTTATATCAGTACCCTTCAATCAACGAGATGTGAACATTCTGGCACACTATAATGCATGGGTAGTATGCAAGTATCTTACAATTTTAAACGACAGGAACATTGAAATGTGAAGTTATGTACTTGCAAACGACATACTGAGGGCTACAAGCGTTCCCCCCACACAATATATGAATTGTATACAAGTGCATAAGACTTCGAACAAGAGGATGAAAATACATATCTCACGAAACAACATAAGGGCTTTTTCCACACATATACAATGTCAGGCAACAGCGTTACAGGATAGACAGGACACTGGATAATACTAGATAATAGGCACATGAAGTACAGGCACTCGAGCATACACTCAGCATGAACTGTACACAAGTACATCCTGTCATTTACATTCAAAGCAACACACTTCTCGGCATTAAATGTGTTCACGCAAATTTCATCTGTTGTGCGTGCTACCTCAACAAACCCACAGATTTGGTGGAGCGCATCCAAAGAGTTTAAGATGATCCTGTTTGATTGGAAGACCTGAATCTTAAATGCAACACGTCGTTCACACTTGCAATGCCCTACCTCTCGGCAGCAGACAATTATGTCGAGTATCTGACCAAATCTACGCTCTGCGAAAACAAAGGAATTATTTCGGCGTGATTTCTCTTTTTTTTTGCGGTACAGAACATAAAATTTTCAATGCTGACCTTGCTGTAATATACATTACCACCACTCGTCTTACCCTTGCCAAAGAGTAGAGCTCCTAGGATTTTGTTTGAAGTTTTTCGTAGTGGGTATCCTCGCATCAGATCCGTAACAAAGCCCTTCGCATGGGTGTTGTCTAACGAGTTCACACAAAAAGAAGCAACCAGAGGCTGCAGTGACTGGTGTATCAGGTACTTATCCACAATCTGCATGTGAACATAGCGGGTACCATTTATTAGACGTAGTAACTGAGCATTCATGCCTTCAAAGCAGAAGCAAGAAAGGCACCAGAGGGGTCCCCATTCCATTACGCTGTCGATGAGGTGAAGCAGGAGATGAGTATTGTATTTCATGGCACTTTTACCATACAGGTCTTGATATTCTTTCAAAAATGAAATAAGTTACTGCTGCACGGTGTGCAACTTGTTCATAGGAACAGTTTTCCCATGTAAGATATGCATGATATGCCCAAACTTGAGCCAATTTAAGAAGTACCTTTTTGGGAGGAGCCCTTTCAGCACGACTGGGGAGTAAAACAACAACCAGTTTCTCCACTCTGATGCCTTCCAATACTTCCACTCTGTTAGAGAACTAGGTAGACGTGTTATCTCCCAGATAACTTTCATGCCATTTAGCCGCCTGTCTACTTCTGGGATCATGTTGCCAATGTGATACGGGTAAGCATTTCCCTTGTGCCCGAACCATAGGCTCGCAGTGCTCCTAACAAATCCTAAGCAGACAGCGTGCATATGGTCCACGACGAAGTTCATAGGAAAGAAAAAAAAAAAGCCAACTGAAAAAGTATTGTTGTCCCTTTAATTCCACATGTCATTTCAGTACTCCTCCCCGCTGCTGCTTCTGCAGCATTTTTTCTGAAGGAAGCATCAGTTCTTTTCTTAGGCAGTTTATCTGCAATGGGGTATACCCTCGAGTGACCCCTCCCAGTTGATGTGACTTCACCCTTGTGAGTGCACCACAAGCAACCATACTGCCCATTGAATTGACTCATACTGGCTAGTGCACAACGTGCTACAGTGTCAACTATGCACGGTCCAGTGAACACCCTTGACGAAACCACCTCCCCAGAAGGAGTCTTCCATGCGAAAGGTTTTATGGACAACTCGTTCATCTGTTTGACAAAGGGCTCGAGGAAAGTGTTCATTTCAAGCTTGGATGGGCCAAACCAGAGCCCAGCAAGCAGAAGGCTTTTCGTTCTGATTTTAAACTCCAGCTCGTTCACCTGCAGCTGAAGTGGCCATATGGAGTAGTTTGAGGCCTCAAAAACTGGTACACCATCTGTACTCCATGACACTGTGACATCGTGATCGGCCAGTGGAAGATTAGCATACGCACTGCTTTGAGTAATGTCGCCAACGTCCCAAGTGGGCTTACGCAAGTCACGTGACACAATACCATACTGCTCAAGCAGCATTCGTAGTTGGGTCTCTATGCTCAGGATGAGAAAATAGGAACCAGAATTGAGTAATTCAGTAGAGCTGTGATCAGTTGCACATGTGGGACATGTCACCACATTTACGTCTGAGGCTGTTCCAAGGCTACATTTGCATGATGGACAATATAGGTACTGGGTTACCGAGTCAGCTGACTTACAAAATACGTTGAAGAAGTGGTACTTGGAGATGGGCATTGTGGTGTTTATTGGCAGGTGAAGCTCGACAAGTCTCAAGAGACTTTCAGTTGCTTGCTTCGATGACGAATGTCTCAGGGCATGTGCCATTATGAGTAGCATACTTTCTCCCCTCGTCAGTTTGGCATTGTCGTACAATTTTTCCTTCTGAAACAGCAACACAATCATACGCATCAATGAAAGGACAAAAACTTTTACTAGCAGTTCCTTCAGTCCCATTTCTGAAAACTGCATCTATGTAGCACATCTAGCCATTTTGTAAAAAAATCTAACATACAAAAACACCATGTATCATGCTATGCATACAAGTGTAGCATCCAAGTAGCAACTAGAACTAGGCCACCAACACAGTATGTGCCTGATTCTGCAGGCCCCATGTCATCATCCCATGCGCGCTTAGTCACTTAACTCACATAACTTAATTCACTCTGCACCTGGTGTACATACACATACATAAAAACATAAAAGCTGCTTTAACTTACCAGTTCTAACTTTTCTTCGATTCCGTGACACGCAGATTTCTTGTTGATGTTAGTGGCAGGAGCTTCCTCATCAGAACTTTCATCATCTGAGGTTTCACCAGATGATGAAGCGCTTGGCCACTGATCATTTGCCATGTCATCTTCCCCGCGGGTATCCTTTAAACAGTCAATGATACTCATATACACATGGGACACACTTTACTGTAAGCAAACGTTATGTAAAACTTACAAAAACTAAACTAAAAGACGAACAAAATCTCAAATTCTTCTCCAACTGAATTCAATTCCCTCTAATGTTTCACACAACCGCTGCGAACGTGAACCAACACTTACCTTGCATGTTTCGTCTTTGTCGCCATCGCTCAAGTTGCTCGTAGAAGCGTTATTTTTGTCTGAAGCTGGCGACGCTTGAATTGCGTTTGCGCCAGCGCCTCGCTTGTCCCAGCGCGCTGAAGTACTCCATGGGACACGCTCATCGTGGTTGAAAAGCCATGGTCTGTACTTCTTTGCAGGAGGCACGCCGCTGCTCATTTTTTCCCTCTGTCTTTCGTGCAGAGAGTCACCAGAAACCAAGAGTCACGCTGCTTTCTTCACATAAGCGGCTACGCTCGATTGCAACTCATAAACCAACGACGCAAATGTATACCGCTTGCGTATGTTCGTGCTGGTTCGCGCCCATGTTCGCCCCTCAGGTTGTTAACTATTTGCGACAACCTCCAACCTCCATGTCGATATGTCGATAAATCGGTCTATAATATGACTGATATGACGTTCATGTGCGTAAGAAAAATTAAGCAATTTTTGTTCTACACATCCTTTAGGATGAACTTTGTTGTATTGTTTACGTTGTATAATTGTTCATATTTAAAAACTATTGTTGTATAGGTGGCGCATATAGCAGAGCCAAAGCTTGGGTGTCGGCTATGTAGCCATAGCCGCAATCGCATATATCCGTTGAACTCAGTGGCGGTTGTTTTACTTCTGTGGACCGCGTAGTTTTGCTTTTTGGACTTGCTTACTCGCACTGACGTTTGCCATGGCTTACATTTTGGTGAAGTGGGTGGCGGAGGAGACATGGGATGTTTACCCAATACGAAATCTCGTGGATGTGAAGACTGCGACGCAAATCGCAAGGAAGCCTTCATCGGTTACTGGTTTCACCGGCAAGGTCTTCGATGTCAAATGGAGGGAAACGGAGGAGCCTTCACCCGCATATTTGGTGGCTGCAGGTAGGTTCGTCGCTTTTCGTGTCCAGCTTTTTATTTCAGGGATATGGTTGTAATTCATGTATTGCATACGATGGATTAAAACAATAACTTAAATCGACGTTTAGAGTCTAAACTAGCATGTTAACGCGTTTATTACTTCCAGGTGAAGAACGTAGAATGGAGAAGCTGCGCAGTGAGCTCGCCGACCAATCACTTGCGGAAAGCCACGAACCGACCACGCCGAGCCGCGCTGAACGGGTGCCTGGTGATAACGCTCACGAAGACAATCCCGTAATGACACTGGAGGTGCACCAAGTATGCTGCCTTTTCTTCTCGAATCGCCTTTGTGGTTTTCAGATTGCTTTAGCTGGGGTGTCTTGGATATTTGTGCATTTGCGGAACCTTTCAGTAAAGCGCATTTTAGCTGTACCTGTGTCACGTTGACGTGGCAAGCCTTACATTTACACAGTGCTTTGTTTCTCGCATAGAAGAATCGCTGCTGCGAACACAAGGCTCAGGTTAAACGCCTCAGAAAAGAAAAGCTGCGCCTCGAGGCAAGACTTGCAGAAGCAGAAGCACGACAAGGTACGTGGGGCACCAGACAAGCGCAGCCAACTGCATGAACTGCCATTTTCACCTGCATGAGTGCTTTTCTCACACATGCATGACACACAGTGGTGCTTAGAAAGGGAAAGTGGAGCACCTTCGTTTCTAGTCTTTTCTTTTTTTAAACCTGTAGCTTAACAGTTTCTGAAATTTCCTCTTGGTTCCGAGCTTGAACCTTGTAGTGTACCATCTAAATGTGCTGGAAATTTTATCATTCTTTAGGTCAAGACGCATATACTACAGCCGGTTATGTCAGCATAGTAGACTCCATTTGGCAAGATATCTAAGCGATGCTTTTAAAAAGCACTGCAGTGAACGAACACAATGTGCCACTATGTTGTTTCATGAGTCATATTACATCGCCTCTTGCAGGGGCTGAAAAGATGGTGAAGAGGCTGGACCGGATCCTCCGCAACTTTCAGGGAAATGGGTCAGCGCCTGCTGAAGTAAGTATACCCCAGAGTTGTGCCTAACTCGTTACTTGGTAACGGTTACTTTTTTTGGTACCGAAGTAACGATTCAGTTACTTTTTTAAAAATTGTAATAGTAACGGAATCAGTTACAAAACTTGGTAACTCGTTACTGACGTTACTCGTTCCTTTTCTTCAGCGCGGGGGAGCACATTTCGGCACTCCGCGTGGCGCAATGCGTGCAGATTTGACCTGCGTGACCCACGACAACTTGTGACTCAAAGTCCCTCGCTGGATGTGTCGTTGTCTTTTATCTTGTTTCCGTAATCTCCGACCATCACTCCTTCACAAGAATGGGCACCAATTGTGCTGTGGCAACAAAAAGCGCGTTTCGACTTCTCGACTTTTCTTGTCTTTGCTAAGCTTCTGAGCGCCCTAAATTATGACGCAGCCCCTCGTCTGTTTTTGGGAACCGCTGGTGATTGGTGGCACGAAAAGTGTTCTTTCTTGTGTTTTCATAATCTCCAATCACCCCGACTTCGAAAAGGAGGGAGAAGGTCCAGGCAAGCTAATATAGAGTCATGGTAAGGGGCCGAGAGACACGGAACACGAAGGACGGACGACAAATTTCGAGTGTCAGCTTCTTCTGAAGTGTAATTCCTCACTAATAAAGGGTTACGTCGAAAAGGGGAAAAAAATAAAACACTGTCAAGGAGCCCGCGAAGAGGGAATCACACACGTAACATGAAAAACGGTTAGGAGCAACTAATATTTATTCGAACAAGAACTTTCGTGCAAGAGACTGAACTTCTTCAGGTTACACAACTTAGTTGTGTAACCTGAAGAAGTGCAGTCTCTTGCACGAAAGTTCTTGTTCGAATAAATATTAGTTGCTCCTAACCGTTTTTCATGTTACGTGTGTAATAAAGGGTTGAAAGCAAATGACGGCATGTTTGTTGGCTCCTTTAACTATGCGGCTGTAACGTAAAAGTAACTCGTTACCTGTGAGTAACGAGAACTCGTTACTTTTGTATGTTGGTAACGAGTAACGTATTTAGTTACTTTTTTCTGAAGTAACGGGTAACAGTATTTAGTTCCTTTTTTTTTTTTTTGGTAACGGGCACAAGTCTGGTATACCCAATGTGGGGTTGCTGTTGCTTATTTCTGAGGTACGTCCTCACTGGGTCGGAGAACCAGAGTGTCGGACACGGAAAAAAAGGCTGGTACACATTTTGCTTATGATCAATAGCGTCTGGATTTCTATGCTCTAAAAATGTTCAAAATGGCCCCCAAAACTGCAAAAATATGCCAGGAACCCCAAAAAATAGGCACCTAGAAGTAGGAATTTTTATTTGCCTTTTTGTGGAATTATCAGATGTGGCATTTATGCATCTAACGGCAAATGCCTAAAAATGTTTCTTCACTTACTTGTTTCTTACTTTGTTACTCTGTTGTGAGTAAACTGACCAACAAACTTCTGTTCTGTCCACAAAACATGCAAAGGCCACCATGCCATAAACTGCAAGGTGGCCTGTCCAGAAAGGCAGAAACGATGTGAACTGATTCCACCACTTTTTTTTTTTTTTTTTCGTGCTATAACAGGTTGAAGCATGACAGCTTCTGCGAAAGTTACGCCAATGTCTCCGTGCAGTCCATTCGATTTTTACTATACCTTCAGCTGCACCGTGCAAACTGTGTCTCGTTGTACCAATGGTTGTAAAAATAATTGATTCTTGCTCTTTTAGGAGGACATCGGCAACGGTGTTTTTGTTAATAAATCCGTTCTTGACCGCCTCTACAACACATTCCGGACGGATGCATGCAAGTTTGCAAGAAACCTGATGCGATCCTTGTTCGACACAGAAGAGTTGCGGAACCGGTCGCTCTATGGGATAGCGTCTAATGTGAAAAAGGGTGCACCCATCAAACCTGCGGTGGATCGGAAACGACTGGATGCAATTCTGAGTATGTCCTCTTGTTCAATAATTTTGGTCAACAGAAAGAAATAGTCTGCATTGGTAGCAAGATCGAACAGAATTGTGGTTCCTAGTATTCACAGTTTTGAATAGACCAAATTTCTATGTATCACCTGGTAGTGGTTTAGACATGTAAGGGAATGCAATGTATATAAAGTTGGTTAAAAAATACCTCTCACAACTGGGCAAATCCTAGCACCCACAAGTGACATATACATTTTTGAGAGACTCAATACATATTGATAATTTATTCAGATAAATATAGGCTTATTTCATTGAGCCCACGCCTCAACAGGTAGGAAACCTGTCGACCAGACACAGTGAACTGGGCTTCGTGCGATTAACAGGTGTCAAACAAACTCAAGGCGACAAACATCTTAGAAAGTTGAGAAGGATGTACCGATGCCGTTGCAGGCAATCTAATCGTGACAGAAAATGAAACGAACAGAATACTGTCGGTCAGCCGTTATAGTGCTCCACTTTCTTGCTGGGATCTCAACCACCCGACGACACGATAGCTGAGCTTTTTGGATAAATCTGAATTGTAAATTTTTTTTATCTTAACACGTTTTTCTAATTAATCTTGAAGCCCGGAACCATAGATTTGAGGAGCTAATTGGAGGGATTGATGCCTGCTCTGGGGTCACACTTGACTAACTCATGGCGAATTACTGTTTTTTATTGTTTTCCAGACTACACGTCCAGCAAGTACGGTGCTCCAGCAGGTGTAATAAAGAAGAGCCTTGCTTCACTGTTGTTGGAGCTCAGTCACTGAGTGCAGCTTGCACCAAATGGAACGATGTGCAATATGTAAAGGGAAAACGGTTAAGGGCTATAAAAAGTTAATTTACAAAAACAAGACTTTCATGCAGAAGGCTGCACTACTTAAATAAAACCTGAAGTGCAGCCTTGTGCATGAAAGTCTTGTTTTTGTAAATTGAACTTTTTATCGCTCTTACTTTACACTTTACTTTTAAATGTTATCGCCAGAAACCTGTACGTTGTACATTGTGTGCAATAAAGTTAGGACTGTTCATAGATGTCAGCCTTTGTTTCATATTACATTTGGTATGTGGCATTAATACTGGCTAGAGGCTGGGTAGGTTCTGTATATAAAAGATCAAACGAAAATGTATACAATTTCTTTAGGAACTCTATCTATTGCACTGTATACATTTTCTATTGAAAATAGTCACCAAATATTGATTAAAAATGGATTGGGAACAGATAAAGGCTGTATGGAATTCCTATACAATTCCAACCTGCCCTGTCTAGATTTTTGTACACAATTTGTATAGGATATAGTTAAATTTTTTTATAAGGGGAGGACACGTGTTTCGCCGTGTTTGCGGCTCGTCAGCCCTGGGTAGCTGCGCATCGTTCGGGATTGGCAAACCAGGGGTCACTCAGCGAGCGATATACACCTAGGAGGGTGACTGAGCACTCCTCAATGCCACAGTGCGAGCCAGTGATTTATAAAGAGGAGAAAAAGCCATAAAAATTAAGTAAATGATGCTAGACGTGTTTGAAATTCAAACTTACAGATTAAGATGGCTTCTATGGCTGCACGTAGAGAAACAGATACTCATGCAACGATGCGACAGCACCAGAGGACACGTGTTTCGCCGTGTTTGCGGCTCGTCAGCCCTGGGTAGCTGCGCATCGTTCGGGATTGGCAAACCAGGGGTCACTCAGCGAGCGATATACACCTGGGAGGGTGACTGAGCACTCCTCAATGCCACAGTGCGAGCCAGTGAATTATAAAGAGGAGAAAAAGCCATAAAAAAATAAGTAAATGATGCTAGACGTGTTTGAAATTCAAACTTACAGATTAAGATGGCTTCTATGGCTGCACGTAGAGAAACAGCTGAGTGACCCCTGGTTTGCCAATGCCGAACGATGCTCAGCTACCCTGGGCTGACGAGCCGCAAACACGGCGAAACACGTGTCCTCTGGTGCTGTCGCATCGTTGCATGAGTATCTGTTTCTCTACGTGCAGCCATAGAAGCCATCTTAATCTGTAAGTTTGAATTTCAAACACGTCTAGCATAATTTACTTATATATATATATATATATATATATATATATAGACTTCAGTGAGTGGCTTGAGTGAGTAGACTACAAACATACATACATACATGTATATTCAGTGACTTCCATCTTTCAACAGTCTAACTTAACTGGCAACGAGTTCCAACTTCTGTCTCTGTTCCATATAACCTGTGTTAAGTGAATATTTGTGAAGTAAATAGTACATATGTTGGACTGATGGTTATATACTTTCAATGTAACTCTCTTTTTTTTTTTTGACGCGGTTTGTCCGAGGTTTGACGCGTGTTGTCCGAGCGTGTTGCCCTCGCTCGAACTTCTCGCTCGACTTCTCGATACAAAGGGGGAAAATATGCCGTATTTATGCGGCCGATATATATCCGTCTGCAGACTTCCAGGCCGATATATATCCGATCCGACTTGCAGGTATCCGACTCCAAAGGCGTATACTGCTGATTAGCACGTTAAAACGCGGCCCCACTGCGTACGAACGTGTCGGAGATATCTACAGACAGAGCAAGAAGCGTCTCGGCTTCTTTTGAGCGTAGCAAATTTCATTTCACGAGCCTGATTGCGTTTGGCATTAGCCAAACGCAATTGGCTAATACCAATTGCGCGCCTGAGATTTTTTCTCCTTCTTCTTCTTTTCTCCTCTTCGCAGGCTATGCGTGAAGTGATGCATGCTGGTGAAGTGAGTTTTCTACAAAGACCTCCTGTTCTGCATGTCTTCTTCACATCTGTGGAGGGTCTGGAGAGGTGGATAAATCACTTTATCGCCCATTGCTCATCGCCTACTTTGTCGTTCATAAAGTGCACTTCCATTGATACACTTTTGCAGATCATATTTGGCAGGTGATGCAAATCATGCTCATCGTATATTGTGATCAACAGCTGTAAAATGAATCATTTTTGCCGAATAGCTTTCGTGCAATAAACTGGTCGTACTGACCCGGTTGCCATTTTTTTTTCATTGGTTATCTACTTGACACAGCTGTACTTGAGCAGATTAACCCCGACACTGAGAAGTCGTGCAGCAAACGTCTCCCTTTCAACTGCAGAGTGCACGCTGCATGACGAACGTTAATAACACCGACAGCTTGGGAATAGCACACCTACTGGGAATAGAGGGAGGGACTATTGAAGGGAACTATCTGGGGCCTACAGACTACAGAAGTGGCCACAGACTTTTGGCGTATACTGTCAGACATTTTGTTTCGGGTTTGGGGGGGGGGGGGTTAAGATTGTCAAAGTAACTTGAAGAAAGTTCAAAGTTCCTTTTGTTCGATTCTGGTCTACAAACAGCGCAGGCTGAGTCCTCCCCCCATGACTTGAGATGGGGGGAGGGAATAGGACCGCGTTAAAACGCGGTCCTATTTCGCGTGCGTAGTGTCGGAGTTGGGCTGACCGCACCACACGATGGAGACCTCCTGCGATGCGCCCCTCCTTTGGGCAAGGTTGTTTGGCTTTCGCCTTACCTCACTATTCGTCGGCAAACTTTTGACTTCCTGCTATACAAAGAAACCACCCCTGGGAGTACGTTGCTGTGTAGGTGTCCTTCAAGTTCAAGAGGATTAAGTATCCAACGAAAAATACATGAAAGCTGTATTCTAACGACTAAATGGTCAGCAAATGTAAAAATTCTCTCTCGCAAGCTGCATACACGGTGACGTGCATACTGTACAAAGAAATTTCGAGTTAGGAGCTGCTTTTTCAGGGAGCTCCCACAAGTTCCTACGGGGCTTTCTATACTTCATTTTACAATAGGTTTAAGTTATGCAAAGGGCTTTCAGCTCAAAACGCGTGTTCTGTGCTGACCACAAGAGGAGGCATAAAAATATTAGATATATTTTTAGAAGTATTATAAATATTAGGCATATTATTATAAGTAGATTTTTCTGAACCAGCGACAATGGAGAAAGGTGGGCGACCTGAATATCGGGGCTCTTAAAGGGTTCTGTCTGGCTGTCAATCAAGCATCGCTGGTGTGTGAAAACGACTATCTTTGTCATCACTGTTTCAAGTTCTGTGATGCTTCCATCGTTCGAACTCTATCTCAACAATCTTCCTCTTCGTAGTGTCCGAGTCAGGCGACAACATCAGGCGATCAACATCCGTTGATCAACCGCGTCTAATCCAGCTTGATGCAACTGATGACGTAAACTGTAGTCTTGTTGCCGCAAATATTGATGTTACGCCTTTGAAGACCATTGGTGCAGTGAAGCAAAAACTACGAAAATCGTACGTCAGAAGAAACAAGACGGAGATCCAACAGGAGATGTCACAGAGAGTTAAAGCAGCCTATGACGTTGAGACATCTGAGCAGGTCGAGTGCAACGTCTGCTCCCAGTGGGTGGAGGGCTTCCGTAGAGCCCTTCAGAAATGCACTTCGTATCAAGATCCGTGCCGACTGTACACGCTGCTTTCTAGTTCCCTCAGCAAGGAAGATATTCAGCGCTTGGTCCCAGAATCCACGAAGCATATGATTGGAAAAGCGCGCAAGCTGAAGGATAAGGCAGGAATCTGGGCTGTTCCGGACACTTACGAGCGAAAAAAAAGGCTAGAAAGGAAGATGTGGACGTTGCCTTGAAATACTACACAGACGACGACTATACATGCTCTGTGCAAAGCCCGAACATGAAGGACGTGCTCACGGTGGTGATCAACGACGAAAAGGTCCAAGTTGTCAGGCGTTACACGACGTGAACAGTGCGCGAAGCGTACCAATTTTTCAAAGGTGATCACCCAGGTACAGGTGTGGGCCTCACGAAATTTTACAGCCTACGTCCGAAGTAGGTGAAAATAGATACTCGACAGGACGTTTGTTCTTCCATTTACTGCGCAAACTTCCGAGTTATATATGTGTGTACCGTACAAAATTGTGGTCGTTCTACAATAACAGCCCAGGAAATCAAGTCATATATGATGTGCGAAGTGAATACTGCATCTTGTTTTCTTAGGCTTTGTCAGTGTTGTCCAGGAGAAGATGGTTTATCTCTTGATAAAGTCGGCATTGACATGGACGATGACGTGAAAGTTACCTTGTGGGAATCCCTAACTCTAGTCAAAAAAGAAGTCCCGGCTGTACATTTACCCTCAGAGATAAGGAAGTGGGCGGGTTCCCACATTTGCCATAATTACGTCAGAAACGTTCAGAGCAAAGCCATAAGGGAGAAAAAGACTAATCCACCTACCAAGGGGCACATAATGCACTTTGACTTTGCTGAAAACTGGACAGTAGCTCTGCCTGGTGAAATACATGCATACCACTGGGGAAAAAACAGATTTCCATATGCGTGGTTACAGCTGGCACGGAAAATTATAGTTTTGGTGTGATGAGCGAAGACTTCTGTCACGATTCAGTACACTCGCTGTTGGCTTCCATCACTATGGAAGAGTGGCTTGACGAGAACTTTCCTCTTGCAGCTAATATGATTTATGTGATGTGAGGTTCCCAAAACGTACCATATTTTACAAATGAGGCAAATTTTCGATTTTTTATTTTTATTTTTATTTTGATTTAGGATCTTCACAACTTAGGATTCAATGCTACCCACCCCAGACAATACGTGAAAAAAAAAGAAAAAAAGAAAAAAAAAGAAAAGTGATAAGCTGAGTATGTCAAATAGTTAGAAGATGCGTGGCGTCAAGCTGCGTAGGAAGCTCACATCTGAATGATAATTCATTAAAAATACCCACCAATTATTTTTCAACTACATTCAGCACCCATATGTCTCCTAGGGCCAAGGCTTTAATATGTGTTTGAAACAATAAAAAAAATTGAAGAGGTTGACCGGACCACCCTGCCTGCTCCGGCGTGGAATCACCCTATATATTATTAGTTTATGACCTGTCTGCTATGGATTTCATTTCGTATATGTCTCATATTCTGTGTACCTCGATGCCTCATCCTGTGATATAACGCTCATTAGATGTTTTTCCATTATAAACGTAATTTAATCCAATTACTAGCTCATATAGCTAGTCTACAAGTTATATTTTGTTGTGTTGAAGTGTTGTGAACATGCACAAATGTCATTTCATAATTCTCTAAAATATTGCAGGTGTTTGTAATCTGTTGGTTTATGGCTAGTATGCTGTTCTCATTTTTTTAATGTTTGGTCATGTGCACCTTAAGACACACCATTTTCATGCCATAGGTGCAATATTCTATAAACACATGCATGTATCTATTATTCTGGGCTCTTTCCTGCAATAAAGTTGAATTATTTGGCGATTTTTTGTTGCATTACGGTTTAAATGCGTGCTACTAACGCTGTGGGGAATACATCCATGTATTCAGATGTTCTGATTTAAATTAGATAGCGGCGTACGCGGGCTATAGTGAGACGATGAACCCGGTTCAAGTGATGCACTCGTGCTTCTTATTTTTCTTGTGACTGTCGCGAGAACTCTTGTATATTGCTTGCCTTGCGCAAGAACGTGCCTTTTATATCTGTTATTCACGTGATGGATGGGTTTGTCTGTGTCATACGATTTTGCAGTGCAGTGGGCCTATTGTGGCGCACTG
This sequence comes from Ornithodoros turicata, assembly GCF_037126465.1. Classification (NCBI taxonomy): domain Eukaryota; kingdom Metazoa; phylum Arthropoda; class Arachnida; order Ixodida; family Argasidae; genus Ornithodoros; species Ornithodoros turicata. Next base: position 379,938 of record NW_026999359.1, read on the forward strand.
TCAATTGCCAAATCTTTTGGATGAGCAACAAGCTATGCCTATACCATGGATATCTTTTAAGCGATAGCATATAAAAGTGAACGGGCTTCCGTCCGTATACATGCTTCGTGCACCTATGTGGTACTGCTGACGAGTCTCGGATGATACCAATTGTTTTTTCATGCCCTGTAAGATTCGTATCATCGAGATCCTGTAGTAGCAGCTGTTCTTTTTTTCCTATGAAACAATTTCGCATGGTATGCCGTCTTTGCACAGGGAATTGCACCCCCAGAATGCCTCACAGTACGCATCATATAGGGGAACCTTAGGCGCCGCGTGATGTCAGCGTCCGTTGGGCAGGCAATAGCTGCAACGCAAAATTGACAGGCTATCCGATTTTCCGTCTACTGCTCTGGAAACTTCTTTCTGATGCTTTTGGCAATCGGAAACCACATACCCTTTTCCAGAACAACCGCCGGAAAACCGCATTGCGGGTCATTTCAGAATTGCAGCCGTTGCCTGTATAAGGACCGTGAGGTCACGTGACGTCTACGGTGCTCAGGTTTGACGCATACTATGCGGTATCTTTAGGTGCAGTAAGCGGTATCACAAGGGTAGCCAAGCAGCCCATGGAATAACCGGCATCGAACACCGCTTAAAATAGGGGTAAAAAATTTGACGATTTTTTTACGCATACTATCCGTCATACTTTTATGCGTAAGGCGTTGACCCTTAGAATATGGGTCAAAAATTTTACGATTTTTGACCCTTACTCTCCGGTTTCTTTCTGAGAGTGTAGGATCATAAGATATGATAACATGCTTGCCAAAATACCTAAAGCGCGTCCATTTCCTGCATCTACGCGCTGAGGGCCTGATTTCTGGGCTACCTGGTCAACCTGGGACACAAGGTTCGCATATGTGGCAAAGCAAGACACGGACTGAAAGGAGACGGACAGGACGGAAACTGGAAGCCGAGAATCATTTATATCTCGTACCGTGGACAGTGAATGCAGGAAAGTGACATTTTCACAGAAAATCAGTGAAACAGTTTCATTTGTCACTGCCATTGTGAAATGCTGCTTCTGATTTCGCAGTCTTGTAAAAAGGTGTATTTAAATTACCACTTTTGATTAGACAATGTTGTTCATTTCCTTCTGCGACATCGACAGAGCGCCGACACCCCGCGGTACCGCTAGCCCCACTCCGATGCTACGTGCGCAGAGTACGGCCATGCTTTAACGCGCTAATCGCCAGTGCACACCTTTTGAAGCTGATTTTTTTTATATCAGCTGAAAGAAGATTGTGCCATGTCCTGGCACAAAATAAATGAAATCAAAAGGGGCCTTTTTGAGAAACTGACGCGCAAAATCCTTGGTTTCTCGCAATATGCTTAAACGTTTGTCGATTTCAGTAGATGCCGGTAGAGGGTACAACTGCGGTAGATATATCAAATAAAAGAGCATTAAAAGCTGAGTAAACTGATACCAAGTACGGTAATGAGGGACATCTGCAGCCAGGGAAATCACGCGTCGAAGTTGGAAGAAAACTGCGCTCTAGAGCATGTTCACCATTTTTTATATGACAGAGCGTTGCACCTGCGCGCGAAAATTTGCGCACGGGCTGTTGGTTAGTGGGCATGGTTAAGCGTAAAAAAAAACTGCAGAACAGTCCCTTTTAAAACTCAGGAGATATACGCGTGCAAAAACGGCAAAAACGAAATACTCGAATTCAGGTCCACATTTTGTCGATTTTTTTTTTCACAAAAACTACTCGGTAGAAATAATTCATTTTGCCGCTTTTCATCATCATGTGCGCTCAGCTTCTAAATATAAAAAATAATGGAAATCCAGGAGGTCGATGGGACCTCCCTGCCTGAACTGACGTGAAATCGGCCAGTTTTAAGATATTCATCGTGCGCATCTAGACACTGCTTCCATCGCTGTGGCAACACCTTGATGCCTTTGGCGTAGACGTGGGCTGCTGTCGTAGCCACTGCAGGGCAACTTCGCCTGTGGGCTTGAAGGAGGGCTTCATCTGTGCGGAGCGCATTTCCTCCAAGGTGCTCTTTATGGTACTCAAACAAATCGTAATCGCATAGGGCTCCGTCTGGGCTGTAGGAGGCATGGGGCAAAATTTCCCAGCGCATTTTGGCTAGGGCAGCTACCGTCAAATTCTCCGTGTCAGGCTTTGCATTGTTATGACTACGAATGACCGTTCAGCACAACATCCCAGGTCGGTTCTTGCGAATTGCGCTTAATTAATCGCAAACCCTTGCTGCACGAAGTGCATATGAATTCTACCCCGCATGTTGCAGAATGCAGTTCGAATTGACTTCCCAGCAGACCGCTGCATCTTGCTTTTCTTTTGCGGAGGCGAGTGTGATGTCCCAATTTTATGCTCACTCGTTTTGTTTATGTGTTGAAATGATTCATCCAGCTTTCATGACATCTAATGATTCACAGAAAAAATTGTCGCCGGCACTGAAGTCGATTCAGCAGCTGCGCATGCTGCCGTGCACGATACCTTCTGGTAAGAAGTGAGGTGATAGGCAGTCCACCTGACATGGACTTCGCACAGCAGTAACTACACATGAATGATTGTACACACACTCAAAACTAACATTACGCTGGGCTGCAGTGTCCAGAACTATTACTGGACAGTTCGCGGGGATGGCTTGCACAACGCCTGCAGTGATCACACGCATTCGCTGACCCGCAGTCGGATGAAGTCCATATCATTCATTTGTCACCGTATCCCGTCCTTCACGAAAAATGTCTGCACCACTCGTACAGTCCTCTCGCTTCACATGTTTTGTTCCCATAATCTGCCTGAGATCTTTGCAAAACCACGGCTGGTGTGAAGTTCTCATTCCAAAGGAATTTCATTATTCATTGCTGCTCTACAGCTGCAGACACACTACTCACCGGCATGACAGCTGCCACTAATCCGTCCTCGTTCGTCGTCCTTCGACATACAGTAGTTTTATTCAATTACATTTACTCACTGATTTTTCACGAGCAAACGTCTTTTTCAACATTGAAGGCTCTTCTACAGTCTAGAATGCGTTAGAAGATATCGAACCTGCCACCTACTTCAAAGTTACGCCCCAGAGTGCTCGATAGGTACCTTTTACATGCTACATTAGCGCACAACACAACATTCCATCGCGAAGGTACAGTTCTACTGATACAGAAGCTGCTGTTCAACCTTACGGCCGATGGAAATTACGTTGTTGCCGAAACTGTTCGAAATATTTCCGCGTCGCTGGTTTATCGATATCAGATGTCTACACAGTGTCTGGCGCGACAAAATATTCCTGGAAACAAAATTAACGGCCACACTGTCAAGAGATTATGCATGCCAGTTAGCCCTTCAACTAAGGTACTCATTTTAAAATGCCTTGAGGAGCGAAGAGGAGTCGAAGAAGAAACGAGTCCATACATTGAAATATATTTGAAATTACGTTACGTCATCCCTTACCTGGCCCGCAAAGCGTAAATTCTTCCTCAGCGTAGAATTTGTGTTCGGCATCTGTTTGACACTTTGCTTGTCGAAGGAAATATCTCGCTTTGCCACATGAAGCTTGACAAGCGTCATCATGGTCAAGAAATCCCTGTGGTGGAAATTTCTCTCCAGGACATCACAGAGCGTCTGAATGAAGACTGATCCGTAATCTTTGTCTCTGTACGCGGGCACACCTGCAACATAGCAGACAACATGTCGAACATCAAATCATTCCGTAGGGAGAGCAAAATTTTTACGATCGGCGGAGTGTGAAAGGAGCACGAAAGCAACACTTTTGTGTGGGTAGAAGTTAGTATGTTCCCTAGAAACAAGTCGAGCGATCCTCCCCACGACAACAGGATTGGTCTGCTTTTCAAGGTCTCCCTTTACTGCAACGTAAATATCATAAATGGTACTTGATGTAATGCAATCCACTCCATGAGTGCTTACACGCTAATAAACCTTAGTGTCAGTGCGTTTACCTCTTCGTGGCATCCGTAAACAACATCGCAGGACGCAAAACGATGAATGCTTTATAGGGGAAAAAGTTAAAGCTCGGCATAATCGTACATGCATGCGTATATTTCCGTTACATAAAAATTCGCGTGGCTATGTATGTATGTGGGGAGCTTAATGGCGAGTTAAAGGAGCATGAAAGTGGCACTTGACATGACTCGAAACCCTGCTTCATCTGTCGAGCTGCCTACCAGGAGTCACCATGAAAGATATTTTCGCCGTGCGGTGTATTGTCATTGCGCAATAAAATTTAGAAAACATTGTGGGAGGAAGCAGCCGCGGGCGAGAGACACGAGCCCCGCGTGACCTAGAAACTGCTCAGTGCCTTTTTTTCGTTGTTTTTCCTCTCAGCTCACGAGCCGCTGATACATGATTCACATGTGCTGTTGGGCGTCTCTGGTCACGTGCCTGAGTCCGTCATACGTCACGGCGTCTTCTCGTTCACCGATGCGCTCTTTGCATGTGGAGAGAGTTTTTAGAGGTGCGCGGAACAGAGCCATGCGCGCGCTCTGTACGTCACCTGCGCTCATCGTTCTTTCGCAGGAGCTCATTGTATTCGTTGCAGAAGAAGGCAATAGCGAAAAAAAAATTAAAAAAAGGACATGAGGTCACTTCCACGGCCCTTTAAGTTTAACGTGTGCGGTGTTATGGTATAGAAGAAGGAACGGGTGTCTACGACACCTGTAGTTCCATACAGCTGATAATGTTGCTCATGAGGTGGTGCGCTGAGAGGCGTTCTACAAAAGCTGTAGTCTCGCTGCGAGGTGTAAGAAACAGATGATTACCCTCAGTCTCCCTTAGTCTCTTTTATAGCTGATTCCGAGTAATAGATGAGCAGCTGATTGACATCGTATAATTTTTCCATACTTGAAATAAATACAGTTACGATACCTGGGCTTGAGGCGTAGAAGACAAAGAAATCAGCATATTTGGGAAGCGTTCTTTTGAAGCTCCACGCTGCAGTATGAGTTGGACCGTCATGTAGGAACCCAGTGTCCTTCTCATCACCGCGGCAAGCCTGGAAAGAAAGCCGAATTCCACATTAGTGAGACGGACCTCACATAAGTCAACCTCGATACGGTCAAGTTGTCAGTTTCCAATGTTTTTCACATTTCGGGGTATACTAAATGGTCCCTTAGTAGAAAGCCGATAAATAATGCAAAATGTAATCCACATGTAAAAATGCATGCGCTATATCGCTTAGTTTCTGTAAAATCAAGCGTTAAACACAGGAGTTAATTGGGCCACTACCACACCAAGCATCAAACGGAGGAACCTATGCACATATAGAAATGTCGCATGGGCACATGTACTGCGTGACGCCAAACGCTGAGCCAATACCAGTGCAAAGTGCCTTCTGGAAGTATCACGTTGTTATGCAACACATCGTCAATTATATGCATGGAACGAAATTTCCACGTTGGTATTACAACATGTAAAACAAGCTTTCTTTTCCAGGCATGTAAAACGCTGCCTTTATATATATGCCTTTGTATAACTTTGTATTTCTAGAAACCATGAGGCGTACGCCTTTTCGAGATATTTAACGTAGCTGCAGAAGTGTCGAAAAAACCTAGCGCCTTCAGCAAATCAACATTGATAACGGTATCATCTTGTGCAATGGTTGACCTCTAGCGTGCAATGTGGTGATGTTCTGTTATTAGTGTGTATTGTTGAACGGTGCCACACAGCAACCGCCGCCTATGCTGTTCCACCTAATGCCAAGCGCCGAACCGCGATATCAGGCATAGGTATTAAGAATTAGAAGGGCAAATACGCTTCGGCAGCAATGTATGGAAGCCCACATTTGTCAGATGCATTCCAAGGGAATACAGTACGCGTGGGATTCGGTTGTAGTAATTCGGATGGGTTTCAGTACCAGTAATCCCCGCCAACAGTCAGCTGTAAATTCGTTAGATAACCCCTCGTCATGCGCTGCGTCCAGAAATGATGAGGTTAGTATGTATTCGCCTCAATTTGTTCTCTCTTTTTTTCAGTATCCGAGTTTGCCTAATTGCCATGCATATGTGTGAATATGGTCGCATTATGCTACGACGAAATATATTTTCACAGTGTATCTGAGATTTTAGGAGTTGTATCTTAGCGATTCACTTTAATGCAAACCAGTTGCAAACCAGTCTATAAGCATCACATTCGCAAGTTTTGGAAGCAATTCATAGGCATGCTGCATGACAACCGAAACCTGGGAAGAGACGCATCTATTGGTCCTTGACGAAAGGATTTTGCCAGAGACATGTGACGCCCGACAGACAACGCGCCGCTGCTTGCTCTCAGACTATCATACTGACGGATGATATCAAGAGAATACGAAACGGGCGAAATCCATCGAGAGAAGACCTCCAACCGAAGCTTTCCTTGCTTACGGCTAAAGCGACAGTCCTGACAGAGATGGACCATGAATTTGCAGATACCGTAGAGGATGAGGAGATCGACCGCGAAGCACAGAGCTGGGACCAGTATCTGGAAATCATCACTCAGGCTAAGCTAAGTGCTAACCGTTATCGGTCTATGCCTGCCCCATCCTCCAATCCTAATGGCGATACAAGAGATTCCAGAACCCGATCGTCAGCTCCGCACGTTAACACTGCAAAGCTTCCTGAAATTCAAACTGAGCCCTTTATAGGAGAGTTATCTTGTTGGCAATCATTCTGGGACCAGTTTGAATCGGTGATACGTAACAACCGAACACTTTCCGTCACTGCGAAGTTATATCTCCGATCTCTCAGCAAGGGCAAAGCGGAACCAGCCATCAAAGGGTTGATCCTTACGGTTGACGACTATCAAACCGCAAACATCATCCTACAGCAACAGTTTGGCAACAGAGGGTGTCTCATATCTGGACACATGGGTAACGTTCTAGAATTGCCCACCATTCGTTCCTCTCATGATGTGGTAAAGCTGCGCAAGTTATATGAAAGCTTAACCGTAAGGATGAGTAATCTAAAACGTCTACAGGTTCCTGACAGTGCCTACTGTATTGTAGTCCTCACAGCATTACTGAAAAAGCTCCCGCCCGACCTCGAGCTTAAATGTCACTGTCAGGAACGTCGTAATGACGACAGCTCATCAGCACGGTCACCCTCACCACTTTTCGCCAAAGACCCGTCGCCCCAGCGGGGTTCGACTGGTTCGACTGATCTCATGTCACGTCTGGCTTTCCTACGGAAGGAGAGTGAATACCGGGAACTAATGATAGGTCGCAAGAAGGAAACTGTATCACAATACGGTTCTTCTCCGGCACCTTCTTCCCGACTTCCTTCGGCCTCTGCCTTGGCGACCCCCATGGATCCTCAAATTCTCAAGTGAGTACTTTGTGGATCCACACAGCATTCGGTTCAGGAATGCAAGACCCCACTCACCTCCGAAGAAAAGCTCTCAAAGTTGCGGCAGACCCTGTGTTCTTTTAAATACGCCAAACGACGACATATGACTAAGAAACGCACGTCTGCGGCAGGGTTACCATGTACACACTGCAAGGGCCGGCATCTCACGTCTTTTTGTTGCAAAAACGTGCAGACCGCGAGTACTTTCTCCGTCGACTCAATCGAGAACATCGGTTCTGGTGAAGTGATAACCCCGCCGCAAACAGGCCATTCAAGGACGCTATGCCAAAGTAACATTTCATTGTAGTCAACGTCTCTACTGTTCATGATACTTCAGACATCCCCCAGTAACCGCTGGCTCCTCGGTACAGATTCCGAAACGGGCCAGTGTGAAACACCGAAGGTATGGGTGATTCGATCAAGAAGCCAGTGCTCGGACCTGTAAAATGGTTCAACTTGAAGACCGGCTATGGACTCATTAACCGGAACGATACCCACGAGGATGCCTCCGTTCATCAGACAACGATCACTCGCAACAACCCACAAAGACCAATGCGCAGGTTAGGCGATGGGTAGGTGGTCAAGCTTGACGTCGTTCTTGCAGAGAAAGGTCGCGATGGGGCCAACGTGACTGTGCCCGATGTAGGAGCCGTTCCAGGAGATCCGTATGATGCGGGCCGCTGTCGTTCACATGGCTGGTTCCCCAGGGCCACCGCCATAGGAAACGTAAGACTCGATGAAAGATGAAAGTCGCTGAAAAGGTTAGCCAGCTGTAGGACTCAAACCCACATCTTCTGGATTACCAGTCCAGGGCTCTACCAATTGAGCTAAGCTAACACGCCTCCCCAGCGTCCCTTGTTTTGTCCCTTCTATGTTGTTCCAGCCTCAGAACATCAGTTTTCGCATGTTCAAACGTAAGACTCATACTCAGATCATTTAACCAATGGTTCTACCGTCGCCCTAGAGGTCTATACCCTGTAACACACTTCATGATGAACTTCGCAGTGCGTATGAGTACGAAGAGCATGACAACACTAGAGACTAGCAAGAGTAAGACCACAAGGAAGGTATTCTGACATGTATTTTAAACGTCATTGCAGACAATCAAGGAGCGAGCGTGACGACGTAGAGACCCGTAGGGATAACGAACCGCGGCTATGCCATAGGACGGTTACGCTGCTATTTACTCCATGTCCGCGTCTCATCAGATCCTAGTCATCGAGACAAATCATCGAGACAGTCGAGGTTAAAGAGGCTACACGCAAGACACAACTCGATAGGATTAGGAGTAATCCAGAAACGAAGTGGTAGCGTTACCACATTGTGAGGTTTCTTTCATTTTACCGTTTGCAGCACATAGTCAGCACAACCGATCTAGCACTAGGTGGTGGTGCTGCAACCCTCATCCGATTTTCACGCACCTCTCGGCAGACCACCTCTCGCTCGCGGGTTTCCGACGAGCACCCAGGTCACGACGGAGCTACGGGAAAGATAGAGTTCACAAGCTGAACAATCATTCATCGGCCCATCCAGCACTTACGAACACTTCATACTTCAATTTCTGCATAAGCAGCAGCTGTAATATCGTCAACATCACGTCACCATTTTGGGCATTACGTGCATCGATCCTACCATCTTCATTTCGCCAATGGGGAGTACAAGAAACAGGAGAAAAAGAGGGCGGAGGATCACGGGCAGCACCTGCGCGAGTTTTCTGTTTTGTTTTCCTACACCGCGCATTTCAGTTTTCTGTTTGCATCAAACGTTCCTGTCGTACAGATCGGGAAATCATCATTTTCCTACATATGTCTTCCACTTTTACATCAAAATGAGCATTCGTGACACACGCAACATAAAACATTCACTGCCGGGGAGCATTGGAAGATGAAAATACCGAAAGGAAGAGGACACCTTATTGCTTGCTCTGCAACACAGAGGTGATGTAACACCATATTTCTAGGCTTTCAAACTATACTGAGTCACTGCAACCACACCACCAGCAACGGGGTAGAGTATCGCCTCTGGCGATGAACCTCCCTACTCTAGAAAGTCAAAATAAATTTGTTGTTGGTCAGTCACTGCAGAAATGAAAGAATAGCTAAAATTTGTGTCTGTTTTGTGGTTTCCTTGTCCCGATAATGTTACAGTTTTACAGTGTTGTTCCGACACCGCATATATTGCCTCGCCGCCTTCATTCCAACATCACTTGTGGACAAGTAACCCCAAATGCAATCCCGCTATTAAGCAACAATTCTTGTACTTGGTATCCAAGAGCAGCTCTAATGTTTTAACTTGAAAGATCTTGACGTCACCGTTAATGCAATGACACATTTCTTTTGACTATTACATATGAAGGTTACAATGTATAACAACATCTTAATTGTAAGATAATGATGAGACCCATCACCAGGAGTGATACTCTACCCCATTAGTGATGTGGGGAATGAAATATCGAGCCCCTTCACAATAACGATCGAAGCCCGGTTGTGACCAGGCAGGTTAAAAAGAGCTTTGAGCATAGCGTTGGTGGGTTGAATTTGTCCAGGGACCAAGCAATAAAAGGAATTCTGATAAGGAGAAGCGACGAGAGTCCAGCGGACTCCAAAATACCAAGAGAGTCCAAGGGACCCGGAGAGAGCGGTTCGGAAATGTTTGTATTGCGGGCAATGAAGAAGAATATGCTCCAGATCCTCTAGAGCACCGCAGTGACAACTGAGAGCGTCAACTTGTCTCCAGCTGAGCTGTAAAAGCCACATCGAGTCGCATTCGATGAATTAATGCAGCATCTTGACGATGGGTGTTTCGTGGCATGCGGAGAGCGAGCGTTGGATCAACTCTGGTCGGCATAGAGGAGGGGGGGAAGAATGACGGTTGTCAACTAGCGGGGAGTCAGGGGTGTCATAAGGTATCGCAGGATAGAGCGACGGTTTCATCGCAGCAGTGCAATGCTGGTCCGCTTCCGATACGAGATAGCTGCTTCGGTGCCGCTGCCGCCTGCTCATTCCCCAGGACACCACGATGGGCGGGAACCCACTGGAGACCCAGCGTGTGCCCTGCTGCGTACATATTCGGTAAGTCATTCACACATCCGAGAGTAGGGATACGGGAGAGTAGGGGAGATGATCCTCGTATGCCAGCATTTTCAATACCTTGCATTGCAGATCTCCAGTCAGTGGAGACATCCCTATCCCGGAGGGTAAAATCAATAATGTCCTACAGAAAGAAAACGATGGCATAGAGTTCTGCAGCTGTTGATGAGGTTACATGTGAAAGACTCGCATCTGTACTACGCGTGCTGATGGTATGGCGAATGCCGAGCAGGAGTTGGCGTTTCTGGACGAGCCATCTGTATGTGCTGCTGTAGACATAGATAACTTCTAGTCCACCAGAGATAGAAACGAGCTCGAAGGAGTAGAGGGGAACCTGATATCTTCTTTCCAGTAGGTTGGGAAGGCATACGAAGGCCGGTAGTACTGGCAGAGACCAGGGCTGGGCATATATTACAATACTTTGCATTATGATATTATTACTGTAGTATTACTGTAATAACGTCAAGCGGCAATCCACTGGCTTGTGGGGGACGTTATCGCCGGTACGTGGATATGACACACGCTGTGGGACTTATCTTGCTTATCTTGTTTACCTGTGGTGGCAAAGTGCGCCACCGGTTCCTATCGGAGGTGTGGCCAACGGTGAACTGAATAAAAGCGGAGGGATCCATTTTGCCGGAGCTGTTTTGCCGTGGGGGCTCAGGCTGAGTGGTTGGTGTGGCATTCGGTGAGATGTAATAAAGCTTGCTGTCTTCTGGTAAGATGGGCTTTGTTGAGTGTCTCCCTCGTACACTGGACAGAGGGACTACGACTCCGAGTGTGGGATGGCGATCATTATTCCCACAAGTGGCGCCCAACCGGCTCGTATGTCTGGTTGCGAGGGAGACCCAGTGGGTTTCCAAAAAGTTGAAAACGGTATTTCTGGTGGTCTCCCTTGATTTTTGGATTGGCATGACGGGGTGGTTGCATAGCGGCAGCGCTGCGGAATTCCAGCCCGCTTCCTTTCCCCTTTTCGCAAATTGCTGCATGTTAATAACGGGTCGTACCTTTTGTCCTGTTCTTATTTTGAATGTTCTTTACGCTGATTGGATGGGCGCAGAGGGTTGGTGTTGGGTAGCAGTTATACCGCGGGTTTCCGGTGTACTTCCTTTTTTGCCCTCATCCGTTCTTTCCTTGCATGTTTTGCGTCCAATAGCCGGCCTTGAGAGCGTGGCCGTGGGTAGGTTTTCTTTTTTTGACGCTTTCATTTTCTACTAAATTGGGTTGCGGTGTTCTCTGTTTCCTAGTTCCCGCCACGGACCTGATCACCCGCTTCAACCCCCAATCTCCGTCCCCCCAGAGCAGGGGAGATACACTGCTGAGCGTGTACTTCATGTGGTGCAGTGCCGTTGACGCCCAGCAGGTGTACGGCTCAGCCTCGTGAAAAGTAGAGCTGAGTGCGCACTTGCAGTGCCGCGATCTGCTACCACCGTATGACAAAGCGCTTGTCAAGCGTGACGTCGCCAGGGGGAAAGTGCCTTGACGTGGGTTTGGCATCGCCGCTGCAAACGCAGGCGCCACTGCGACATTACGTGCATGTGCCTTTGCAAGCACTTTATAAGAATTGATCGCAGCCTTGCTTGATCAGCAGCCTGCCTTATCAGGCGGCAACGGAAATATCACACGAGATTACAATCAGGTGCGCCGTGCCGGTGCTTTCGTTTGATTTCGCAAGTTGCGTGCTTCCGCTGTATCATGCAGATTTGCACAAGTTCCAATTTCGAACCAGGTTGCATACGCTGTGTCTCACGCCCTTGCAGGCGTAGCCAGCCGCCGGCTCTAAAGCGAAACGCACCGCCTCCAAAATAATGTCGCCACCGGCGCGCGTACGCTATCGATCTCTGATTGGCTGCGCAATATATGTATAAATATTTGGATGCTCATTGGTCTAAAAAACTGGCGTCAATTTCCTTTGCGCTGATTGGGCGAGAGTCGCGACTGAGGAGCGAGCATCCGAACGCGCGAACCGCTCAACGGAAGCAGTCGAACGGAGGAGAATCACGTCTGTTGGGCCACGCGTGTTCTCTCGGACTGCAACCGTTGTGCACGCAGACGCTAGGGGTAGTTTGAGGGTTTTTAATGCTTTAGATTTAGATTGTGGCGAACTGCTAATGTGAGAACGGAATGGCACATCCACCTCATCATCACAACAGCGGGAAGACGAACATGTGATGGAATCCCTGCACCTCCAAAGGACGCTGAAATCGTCAGAGAGGAAGTCTGCACTCTTTCCGACGTACTGCAGGTAAACGGTAAGACAAGTTTGATTACTTTTTTGTGACTGAAGGAAGTAATGCAGGTTTATCACGTTAAGTGCATTACGTACAACATTTACGAGTCACTCGGTACGTTAGCGGCGTTTCATTGTGCAGTGCATTGCCGTAACTTGTACGTTTCTGATATGCCGTTAATCAAATTATGTGTGGTTATGCTAGTTGCCACTCATGCGCGTCGCAGCCGTTCATTCACTGTGATCTACGAACATTCGTGACAAATGCCTTGGTGTTCAAATACGAAATCAAGATCGATTGCCTATCATAGCAGTGATTTTCGTGCAGAGTTACGGATCATCAATATATTTTTTGTTTTGTTTTAGTTCTCCCGCAGCCATCGGCAACAACGACGCACATAGCCCAGCATTGGCTTTTGAACTGCCCTTCGATGTCGAAGCACCTAAAGCTCCAGTGAAGCCTGTTACAAGACGTAAAAAGATATGTACTGTAGCTTTTTCAAGGCAGTTTCCGAGGACAAATAAAGTTGATTTGTCATACACCATCGCTTTTTGATTGTCTGCTTTGGGACAGCATGATCGTTGCTCTACAGCAAGACAGCAAGCGCCGAAGACAAACGGACGAGGCTGGGGGGATAAGGGGGACGAGAGGAGAGACGAAAAACCCGAGGAGAGAAGGGGAAGGAGGTTGGGAAAGGAGGTCGGTCTGCGCATGCGCACTGGGCCCCAGCTTTTTTCCCGCGCTGGCCAGCGGAGACGCTGTGAGTGGCTCCTGGGGATCACGTGGTTTGGGCGCCCGCCATTTTCCCTGGACCATTGCGTAAACGGCAGCTTCCGGCGGATGGCGTAGCTAAGTGGCATTGACTATCTCGGTCCTTAGTACGTACTGCATCCGACTTAGTCTTTTCCGTGCGTTTCCCGTCTTCACGGTTTCTCACGATGCATTCGAGGTTTAGTCAGACCCTAGCCGCAAGGAGGTTCCTTCTGACCATTTGTACTGTTTCACTGTTTTTAAAAGGAATGACACCGAGGCACCAAGCAGTGGAGCGCAGCTCCTCCCACCGCCAACTTCGTGGAAGGCGTAATCAGTTTTGAGGCAGGCAACGCGGAGGGAGAAGAAAGGACTACCGCAGCCTGCGAAGGTTTGGAAACAACTGAAGGTTTATTGTCGCTCATCGCGCTCGCCTTAGCTGAGTGCTCGTCGTCATCTTTAGATAGCTGCGCTATAGAGTTCCCCCCTAGACACTGGTGCGTTTCCAGTAGAGAGCGCCAGGAGACAGCGTTTTGTCGAGGACGGTTAGGCGGACGGCCCTTGTGTCGTGTCGGCAGAACGGAGAGCTGCGCCGGATAGGTGATAGCTTCGACATATGCGGGTTTGAGCCGGTCAAGGGAAACAGTTGTACGATGGCCGTTGATGTCGACCGTGAGTGTCTTGTCGTCGCGGGAGAGGACCTGATACGGGCCTGTGTATACCGGTGTAACATGTGGCTTCACGTGGTCCGCACGGATGAACACGTGGGAAGACTTGTTCAGGTCGGGGTGCACGAATATCTTTCTGTGCAAAGGTTGTCGAGGCGGAGCCGGTTGGATGGTGTTTAAGTGATCCTGGAGTTGTCTGACGAAGTCATCACCTGCGGGAGGGCGCCTGGAAGGAGCTCCAAGAAATCGCCAGGTAACCGTAATGGAAAGCCGAAGACTAAATCAGCGGAGCTGCACTTAAGGTCCTGCTTGAGGGAGGACCTGAGGTCAAGGAGGACCCAAGGGAGGTGGTTGACCATGTTGGTGGGGTCGGGGCGCGCGCAGATGGCGGCTTTCAGTTGCCTGTGTAGCCGCTCAACCATCCCATTTGCCGCAGGGTGGTAAGCGGTGGTCTTCGAGATGTCGGACGGGTGCACAGGGACCTGGTGATAAGCCGTAACCAAATCCAGGGTGGTAAATACTGAGCATCCCGCAATATCAGCCGTGAACTCGTGAATATGGGGAAGCGGGTACCTGTCCGGTATTGTCTTGGTGTTAAGGGCTCTGTAATCCCCGCACGGCCTCCCAGTCTCCCTCCCAAGACCGGTCTCCTCCCAAGACGGCCTCCCAAGACCCAGTGACCTGGGTCTTTCTTCGGTATCATGTGCAATGGTGATGCCCAACTACTGGAGGACGGGCGGATGATGCCCAGGTCCAACATATGCTCAAACTCTCGTTTGGCTATGGCGAGACGATTACCGTGGAGCCGGCGGTAGCGAGAGGAGACGGGAGGGCCGGTGGTAGCGATGTGGTGTGTCACGTTGTGTTTGACTTGGGCTTTAAGGGTACAGGGCTTCGTAATGTCCGGGAACTCCTCCAGGAGCGCGACGTATGGGGAAGGAGGACGAAGCGTGCGGATACCGGTCGGAGCTTGCGGAGACGAGGTACCTGTCACCTGAAGCGTAGTGGTGCTGTCACATGATGGCGGTGATGGCGAACATTAACGGCAAGGTTGAGGAATACCAAGAAATCGGCGCCTAGTATGGGTTGCGTGACGTCGGTGATAACGAACACCCAGCGGAAAGTTCGCCTCAGTCCAAGGTCGAGAGTTAAAGAGCGTAGCCCATACGTCTTGATCGCTGTGCCGTTTGCGGCTTGAAGGTGAAGTGGGAACGGCGACGATCAGCAGCACACACTGGAATTACGCTGAACTCAGCGCCAGTGTCGACCAGAAGACGATAGCCCGCGATGCAGTCGCGTATAGTGAAGAGGCGGCTGGAAATGGGGCCGGGACCGCCTGCCGCCATCAGTGATCGGTCCGTTGGTTTTCCTGCAAAGCGCAGGGTGGTACTTAACGTTGAGCTCTGTGCCGAAAACGATGATGGTACCAGCAAAGCTGGTTAGCGGCCTGGGGTTCTTGAGAAGGAGTCGGAGCGGAGGCGGGATCGGTGAGCCGAACGGCTACGGCGTCGAGGACCGGCAGCCGTGAGAGATTGCTAGGCATCAGTGAGCTGTTGGAGCTGGAGCACAATGCGGTCCAAGCGCTCGGACTGTTCCGAGGTGGCTGCGGCCATGATGGACGGCCTAGGGGGCTCTGAGTAATCCGCAATCCGGTCAGCCAACGTGGCCAGTCGGTCGAGGGATAAATCTTCCGACCCTGCCAAAACCGCACGCATCGCTTGCGGCAGTCTTTGAAAGAACACGTCTCTAAAGATGGGTTGCTGTGCTTCGGTACCTGAATCGCCGATGAGTTGTTTCATGCGATGGCTTTCGGTCGCCCAAGTCTTCGTCAGACAGTGGCTGCTGGAGTTTAGCGCGTGCGGAAACATCCATTCTGTCCAAGATGGCGGTCTTCAGAACGTCGTATGCCTGATCGAGCTGAACTGCGGCCAGGACGTCGTCCAGTTCTGCCGCAACTTCCGGAGGAAGACCAGCCAGAACGTGAAAATACTTTGACTGTTGGGACTGGATATGTCGAAGCTGAAATTGGGCCCCGACCTGTCTGAACCAAGACCGCGGGTTCTGGCGTTAAAAAGGGGGCAACCGCAGCGTAGTGGTCGTCGAAATAGGCGGATCATCTGCGCTGGAGGAATGATTGTCTGAGGGTGATGCCATCGACTCAGGCAAAGGCCGCGTATGTTCGATGCTGGTCACCAAATGAGGCAGGGACCGCGGAGGGAGAAGAAAGGACTACCGCAGCCTGCGAAGGTTTGGAAACAACTGAAGGTTTATTGTCGCTCCTCGCGCTCGCTTTAGCTGAGAGCTCGTCGTCATCGTTAGAGAGCTGCGCTACAGTTTTCTGCTCCTCATGTCAACACGGCTGCCCGACGAGGATCGCATTCCGTGGCCACGTGGAGTCGTGGAAAGCCGCCGACCTGTGTCGTGGGCGTCCACATCCCGTTGGAGTTCCCAACCTAGAGCGTTGAGGGGAATGGACCCGAACCAGATCCCGTCGCCCTTCTGAGGCCTGACCCTCGAGGTTCGTCACTCCGCCGACCCTCTTCTGCCCATGACGGACGAGGAAAGGCGTATGCTATGCGCTTTGTGTGGCGATCCTGAGCTTCACCGTGCTGCCCACCGTCAGGAAAATCTTCACCATGCTCTCGCGAAGGCCCAGAGGTCCGCTTCGAGTTCAGTGGGGTCAAACGTTGCTGCTGCCTTGGCTCTGCTCCGACGTCATTGCCCCAACCTCCTGAGAGGACCTGTCCCACCTACACTCGACCGACCTGGTGAAGTTCCGGTTCCCGAAGACCCGGAAGATGTCATGCTGTATGCTCCTGCTGTGAGATCGAGGAGAGGGGAGTGTGGGAGACGTTATCGCCGGCACATGAATATGACACCCGCTGTGGGACTTATCTTGCTACCTTGTTTACCTGTGGTGGCAAGGTGTGCCACTATTGGAGGTGCGGCCTCCGGTGAACTTAATAAGAGCGGAGGGATTCATTTTGCAAGAGCTGTTTTGCCGTGGGCGCTCAAGATGACCGGTTGGTTTGGCAGTCGGTAAGATGTAATAAACCTTACTGTCTTCTGGTAAGCTGGTTTTGTTGTCTGTCTCCCTCGTACACTGGACAGAGGGACTACGACCCCGAGTGTGGGATGGCGATCATTATTCCCACAGGCTTCAGCCAGGACCTCGCCGTCTGTGACAGGGTATCAACAACATTATTAAATACCCTTCCGACCCTCTTTGCTCGAAGCATTCTTCGATGCCTTGGAATTCCAAGAATGGCAATGTATTGAGCTTACTAAGGTAGATATACGGGTTAGTTGGTAAGTCATACTTAAGGTTTTTACGTAGCAGAGAGACAAGGACAAAAAAAACGCAGCCTTCCTGTCTGGTTCTTCTGCCCTTGTCTGTCTGCTGCGTAAAAAGCTTAAACATTCAGTTTAACCAGTTAGTGATTGGTTTAAGCATTATTACTAAGACTGTGCCCCACCGTTGCAGACCTCATTCCGTGACTTCAAAATAATCGAGTATTAAAGCTGACCATGATATATCCCTCCATGTCTACTTTCTGCAGCTCACAAGCAACCCTAAGCATGAAACAGCCATCAGAATGCAAGTGCTCCACAATGCACAGGAGCAGTAGTGCATGCACAGGGTGGCCCAGTTAGAAATCTGGAGTCGGACCGGTTCAACGTGGATCATCATACAGGAACCACTTTGACTGTGGAACTATTTAGTGACTGGGAATAGTTGAAAGTGGAACCAGTTTCATGATGGTTCCACTTCAAGTGGAAAATGTGTTATTGATCCTGTGGTCCCCTCTGCTCAGTGCTCCCGGATCTGACCACATTGCAGTGGGACCGCTGAACGCATCACCGATAATAATGCGTAGAAATGCATATATTGATAAAGTAAAATTGTGTTTATTACGCTAAAAGCATACGCTTTCCAGAAAAAATAACCAATACATCTCTATGTACGTGCTACGTAGTATACATGTGATCACTAACGACTCAAGGTCTAGACTAGACATATATGACTATGTGCTGACTCACAGACCCCCGGGAGCGTGACGGGAGCATGACGGTTTGTTTGATCACCTCACATCTTGTATCTTCTCAGAGAAGGTGACATTCTTCTTCACCATGTAAGTACGAGTCGCGACATGTGCCACCTTTCTCTACTACACGTTTCGTTTGGAATCTGACTCTTTGCGTCTCGTTTCTCTTCAACTACCCCCTAAATTTCGAAACTGAAGCTGATTAACAGTAATCCACGCGGCACGATCAGCAATCATACCTGCTATCATCAAGACAAACACCATGTGCAGTCCGTTTGGCGCTTAATCGTCCGGTTCCTTCCCTACCCATTGTACGTCCTCTCAACGTCGAACACTCTTCCAGGATATCGACAATGTGTTTCACTGCGATTGTTGTCATTGGATTGTCTTACAAAGCATAACAAAACATTTGCAAAAACAAAGGTAACCAAGTATATCGCAGAGGAGATTCATGATATCTGCCACGGCAACCCAAGACAAGACCAACTTACTGCAACGCTGTCTCCTGTTCCAGCTGTCACTGCCTATCAGGGTTGCCAGGTCACATAGACAGAAATTGAGGAATTCGGCATCAGAAAATTCAGAAGAATTCAGTAGATGTGCTAAAAACGAGGTCTAAACGCTCCACGACGACCAAACTGGCCGATATGATGAATAAACACTAAGTATCACGGTATGAGAGAACTGAAGTTCTGAGGCTGTAACAACATAGAAAGGATTGGTAATCCAGAAGATGTGAGTTCGAGTACTACACCTGGCTAACCTTTTCAGTGACTTCCATCTTTCATCGTTTATCAGGATATGTAGGTATAGGCGATGGAATAAGTAAAATGTACTTTTTATACGGTGTACACAACAAAGAGGCACTTGTACACTGTCATTCGATCACGTACTCTCGCTCATATATACACGTTCAGTTTCTACTACGCCACAGTCAAGTTACAGCAGTTCTTGTCTCCTATCATTCGCTCCGTGTGCAGCATCCGGTGATTGCTTCTGTCGAAAGCTGTTTCGTTTTCATGAGGTTGACCTCAGAAAATATCCGTTCCACGCACGCGCTCGAATGCGGCAAGCAGGGGAGGTTAACAACGAAACTTCCTACCGATCGAAGCTCGTCGGAACTTGTCATGTTTGTTATGTTACCGGGTGTCCTGTGGAATACGCATACTTCTGCAATGTCTTCGCTATTAATTTGTTTACTTGGGCAGCCGCTCGCTTTTTTAAAGGTGACAGTTTGCAGATGCCATATAACGCGCAAACCCCTCACTATGTCAAAACGGCACGGATTTTCTCGGTCGTCGAGGCTACAAATAGGGGTGTGCGCCGCGCCGTAGTCGGCGGGCAAATTTTGCTCGCCGCCGCTGGTCCGCGCGCGCCGCTCTCGGTGAACGAAATTTTAATTTTTTCTTCTGCGGATTTTACAAGTCAACAGAGTGAAAACATGAGTTCCTGGGAATAATATTGTGACTGTCCTATCCACCGTCCAGTTATTATGGCCAACTGGAGCTTCAGCATCAACAGCAATGAAACAGCAATTGTATTGGCGCCGCCAGCAAAATATGATAGCAACTTCGAGGAGAGTATTGGCAGACACGGAGTAAAGGTTGGGAGAAAGAAGACAAACATGCTAGTGTGAAGTCTCCCTCACAAATGCCCATAGCACGTTCGCGATTTCGCGTGACACTTTAGGCTAGGTTGGGTTGGGTTAGCCAAACCAAATTTGAAGCTGAACTCACACAGGTTCCAACGGTGCCGGAAGAAAAGAAAAGAAAAAAAAACTCCTTACATCACAGAATGAACATCGCAATCATCATATTCGTACGAGGACGTTCCCACCATCTGAGTCAGTCACGCGCTACAGGGAGAAACTACAATGGCCGATTTCAGGTACACATCGCATTCAATAAGGTGTTACAAGAAAATGTAGTTTCTAATTCAGATAGCCTAATAAAAAATGTACGGGTTTAGGAAGCAGACAGTTCGTGGGCGGTAGGCCGGAATAACCACCTAAAACGACTGTATCAAGAAATAATGCTACACCAGGTTGATTTTTGCATTTCTGAATTGGTTTATACACGAGTCGGCTGTGGACCTAAGGGGAGGGGGCATGGCTTGATCCCCATAAATTTATGTCCATAAATAGCGCTTCAATTGGCTTTACGTAGAGCATGTGTACAGCATGTTGTCCACGGTCGGAGCCCTATACTACCGAGGAAAAATCCTTTATCCTCTACCGCACAGGATACACGTAAATGACAAATCGAAAGAGAATATGGGTTTCACCGAATAAAGTGAGCCATGAATCTCATGGCGACGATAAGCATAGCCCCAGCTGTCAGTCGGGGTGCATGGGATTCCGTGTCATGCGGCTTCTTTGATTCTTTCTTTCATTTTTTTTTATTGTTCATCCGCACGAAGCATACGATTTGTCGGATATCCTTCATAGCCTCCATCTTGACTGACAGCAGGGTAGACTTCTCGGAAGAGGTAAATGTGTAATTTGACTAAAGCCCAGAGTACAAAATGCACTTCTATGTGCGTTGAGATTAAGAGGCCATACCAATCAGGGAGCAACTGCGATTCACAATTTTCCCGATTCTAGATGGCGCCATGCTCGCCGTCCTTATCACGCCGTTCACGTCCGACTCTCGAAATAATCCGCATTGTGCATGGTTGACCTCGCGAGTTTAAAGGGACGGTCTCGTACAGCCAGGGCGATTCCGAAACTTAGCTAAAACTAGCTTCACGAGTACTGTACACATACAACCGTCTGTTTCATTTTTCATGTTTCAAGTTTCATTCGGAATAACCAAGTCGTTTCCGGGGAATTTGTCGAAACGTGCCGTAATAGCAGACGACGAAACGTGCGCTTCTCTCATGCATAAGTCACGTATGACGTCGGCCTGCGGGTACGTCGTCGTTGTCATGGTAATTGTAACTTGCAGAAACACCTTGGGCTGAGTCATCCCCTTTGCTCTCGAAATGGGGACACTCAGGCATATACCTCCGCGAGCGGAGAATGTAGTGCGAGCATTGACGGTGGGGTCTCGATAATGTGGCGCATAATCGGATACGTGGAAGCTAAGCCACGTGTTTTCTTTCCGCGAGTATTTAATGCGATTTTAAATAAACACGCACTCCTTCCCCACGTCGTTAGCGACACTTCATTTCGAAGCATGATCAGTGTGCAACGGGGAGTGCAATGCAAGCGCGCGTAATATATTTTTTGTCGGAGCTGTAATGCGACCGCACCGGCCGATGGCCGGCGCCTTCAGATTTGTGATTGTGGGTGGGGTTGTCCTGCGACTTTTAACTTGTCTCTGACGATTAACATAGTCGTTCTAAACCACCATGCTTGCCACTTCTTAGAATGTGCATTTTCACATGAGAACTGAAAGAAAATGTGCGAGACTTGCCGCGGTGCCATGAACTTCTGTAACTCTTCTGCTCACGCCGATGCACTAGCGTGCGCAAAAGCAGACGATTTCTGTGTCCTATCACGGACTTTCCCGCAGGGCGACGTGGCTCTTCTTACTGTTGACAACACGGATCGCGGCATGCTCTGCAATCTTGCAATGAATTTAATTCGGTTATTTGATAACTGTGGCGTGTCTTGTCGTGTAAATTCGCAGTATTGCATTTTCAACAAAGGGCAACCGAGTGGTACACTTTATGAGAGGGGCAGGGGATACGAGACCGTCCCTTTAAGGCGGTCCGCGCCCTCTGCGCTGTTGTCGAGAGGTAAAGTGTCGGACTTTGCCACGACAGGTCCGCAGTTCGATTCGAGACATTCATGTCTTATTGCTTGTCTCCTATTGCTATATGAGTTCTTTATTTTTATTTTGTTGTTATATATTTATGCTACAATTATTGTTTTCACAAGTCACTTGGGCCTGTCCTGACTGATTATGGAATTTTTAGTTGCTCTTTGTATTGTTTTACTAGTGCATACTTACAGTATGCCGACGTACAAGTGTTACCGAATAGTACGGATACCGGTATCTCGGAGGCTCTCAACTGGATCTACCAGCGGCTGTAAATTAGGCTATAAACATTGCCTACACACAGCGCTTACAATGCCAGTCTGGAAAATCTAGTGCTAGAAACAGTATTCCTTTTTTTTTTTTTTTTGCAGCACTCGCTTACATGCAATTTACCTTAATAATAACTATTATTCATGTAAAAATGACATTTTCATGTGTAATTTTCCGGTAAGTAAGCATTATCAAATATCTGAATTCATTTACAAGGCGTTGGTGCAAAAGACTTTGCAAAATTTCCGTCGTAGAACAGACATTATTATTACCCGGAACCTTCACTAACATATTTGAAAGCCACATCACTCCCCCCCCTCAGACGCGGAGCGGTGCATGCGGTTGAGGTCCGCGTCGATACCATGAAGAGGAGAATGAGGACGACTCGTGGATGGTGGACGATTGGAGCTACGGCTTGCGATTGTGGCTGTTGATGCAGCAGCGGGATGGCGGGAACAAGGGCGCTGGATCCGGGCGGGTTCCAGAGATGAGTTGTGAGTGCTGAGTGGTTGGGTGCTTGAGTGCGTTGTGTGGCGTTGAGTTGCTGCGTTGCTTGTTGCTGAGGGAGTGTGTTGAGTGATCGTTGTTGAGAGCTGCTTGTTGCTGATTGTGTTGAGTTGCTGAGTGGGCGACAGTACCGCGACCGGAACGACAGCGTGAAGGCCGGTTGCCGCCAGAGAAGTGCCGGGGAGGACCATAGCGAAGCAAGTGGAGGCCGTAGACTGAGCTTGCTGTGGTCTCCCTGCGGGTCCCCGGTGGAACAGTGGTCCCGGTGCGCCTTGCCTGCTAGAGGGTGGTTCGCTGCTGGTGTGCCGACGAAAAATTTAGGATGTTGAGTGGCCGAATTACGCCGAACATGGTGTTCGTTGTTCGGATCACCAAATGTAGAGGAGGTGGTGTCCCTGTACATGAGTCCTGACCGGCGATGATGGAATGTCCCAGCGGGCAGATGGACGTGGCCTCACACTAGGACGGTGCCAGTAGAACTGCCGTGCCAGCGCCGTAGCGCGTGGCAGCAGAGGCGCGTCGTCATCGTCTTCCACGGGCCGCCACATCTCCTTTGCCCCATGTTCTCCCTTCTTTTTCTTTCACCTAATACCCGCTCAGAAAAAATGATGTCACTCCACATCCCCAGTGACAGGGGACTCCGTTTCTTCTGGTGTGCCAGTTTGCAAAACAGTACAAAGGAGGTGAAGAGCGATAGAGGCTTGGGGCCCCTCCCTCGTCGCTGTTGTTGGTTGTCGTTGGTTTTCCTTGGTTTCGCTAACGTGAATTTGGCAATGAAAAAAATGGCTAGGAAGCAAGCGAGCTGGTGAAGATGATGCATAATGTAAAACTCCGATATTAGGGAACACGAAAGGACAGACACAACACTGAATTTGGGTTCCGGAAAAGACTGTTGCTCATTGCGTGGGCGGAAATAATTGTGCAGCGGCCGCTTAGCAAGGATTGTCGGAAGATGGAAAATCCAGGCAACTGGTATCGAAAAAATTGGCCGTATCCCCAAATAGCGTGATCGAAGTCTCCGTTGAAAAATAAACTACTGTAAATAAATGTTATCTGGCTATATCTGCGCGGAAACTGCCAAAGCCCACTTAGACTAACCTGAACATAAAAATGCGAACACCGAACTTTTACTAACCTAATAATTAACAAACGTGCTGTTCCGTCGCGTCCGTTTCATTTATCTATTATTTCTTAATTTTATTTATTTCTGACGTATTTCCGGAATAGCAAGCCGAAGTCCCGTTTGGCTGACCTTTAGCCAGTTTCTTTTTTTTTTTTTTCGTCTGATAAATGTATCCCCCCTCCCTCGTCGCTGTCGTTGGTTGTCGTTGGTTTTCCTTGCTTCGGGAACGTGAATTTGGGTTCCGGAAAAGACGGTTGCTCATTGCGTGGGCGGAAATAATTGTGCAACGGCCGCTTGATCGATTTTTCTTATTTGTTCACGTGGAGCGTTCATGAAAAATAATAATAATAAAGATATAAATAGCAATAAATCCATCAATAAAAGAAAGTAAGATAAACAACAAATAAAGCTGCAGTTCTAAGTGCCGTTCTCCTGAGAAACATTTATCTGTCTGTAATCCACTTGCTGGCTGCTTCAACATTACGAACATTACAGGGCAGTCCTGTTGAACGTTACTGGAATGTTTGTGAAGTCGGCCTTCCACTAACCGTAAATACGAGAGATTCTCGTTAGCTTTGTGATACAGTTGACTGAGTGAGCACAAACCCGAAACGGCTGTGCTGTTCGTGAATGACAAAGGTCTGCATATAACCAGTGGTCTCCCCTCTTTAGCTGAAAAAAAAAGCAAGAAACAAGTAAACAAACAAAAATGAGAGAACACTGATTGCCTCATGCTCCATATGCGCGAGTCAAAAGTTGCAAAATCGAGCAAATTAACGTTTCATGTGAAGCTAGTAAACTCATCTCACATCTCTATAAGCGAACCGAAAAAAGAAGAGGTTTAGGGGTCTGTGTGGTATCCTACACGGGCCGCGACAATGCTGGCTGACGATAATCCCTTTACGAGCAGCTAAGTAAGTTTTTGTTATGGACTCCAAGGCCATGCCCTAACTCTGCTGTTTATGAAAGTAAAGAGGAGAGCGGGAGCACTACGGTGCGCGTACGCTCCGCATGGTCGGCGGATGGATACGGTTAAAATGTTCCGCGTGGTTTTTCCTGTGCTACGTCTAGAGGCCGACACAGAATGACGCTGTTTACGGGGGTTTGAGACGGTATTTATCGGTACTCACATTTCATGTTTTTTTTTATAAAAACGGAAAGTGGTAGACATATAAATGTGATGTCTATCGATCCCTGAAATATCTGCAGAGAAAGTAAATGGAAAGCTTTTTTTTTAAATTACTATAGAAGTTTAATAAAAACCTGTTCAAAGAGGGAGGAGAAAAATTGTGTATTCTTGTGTATTTTTGTGACGTCGCTGTAAAATACATACGACATGTATGAGAAATCTAGTAGCATAATTATCTTAAGGCGGTGCATCACCACCAACGCTCTATGGGAATCCCCATACATTTTTCAACTACCGTAGCGCCGCGAAAATTTGGTTGATCTCCGTGCAACTGCTTTTAAATGGAAGAGGATGCGTAGATCTAGTGCGTGACCGAAGCAGATTTCAGAATCAGAAATTTTTATATTGTCGTCGAAAGGTGTGGGAAAAGCTTCGAGATTCGGCTCGCTTACAAAATAGAGCCGCCCAAAATCGAAAATCTGGCTCGATCAGGCACTAGAACAACATATGAAGAACCAATACCAACAAAAAGATTTCATCTATGTTAAGCCGTTGACTCGGCACACGAATTTTCGTCAGGTATGGTCATCCGTGGAGTAGGCCGCTTCAGAATGGGCAGCGCAGTGCTGCCATCTCTCATCGAGTGTGTCGTCACAAGCAACAACAGTTTGACCGCTGGAAATGATATACCGCTGCACCTGGCCGGAAGACGACGAGGCCGACGTTGACCATGACGCCGCCACAGAAATGTGGAAGGATCATGCTTGTAAAAAAAAAATAGTGGCGCTGGATCGGTTATACAGTGAATGGTTATCGGTTATAATCGGTTATCCTTTTACACTGGATGCCTGAAACCTGCCAGCGCTTTTAGCACTCACCCAGTAGGATATCAACGGGAAGGGGGTCTGCTGTTTCATGGGACAACTTTACAATAGTTATTTGAACCGCACTGGGTATCCCCTCGTCCCAAGACGTGGCTAGAAGCGCGGATCAAGTGCGGTCCCCTACACTCTAAGCATTTGGATGGAGGAAGCAGATGGAGCTGGTTGGGACAGATTTCTGACACGTCCATATGGTTTAGTGTACAATAAGGTACAGCGGACAATTTGATGGGCAAGTGTGCAGATATGCTTCGGCTGAGAAAAGTTATTCAGGACCGAAGTTGAATCAGAATGGAAGCTGAAATGGAATCGGAGCACTTGGGACCCAGGTCGAAGTACGGTACCGAGGCTGGACTTTCATACAAACGCATTTTTCTTGTGCACGCTATGTAGCCATTAGGTTTTGCCAGGGGATCTTTGCTGCGTTATGGATACATGAAAACACATGTGCAATTGTTTGTGCAATTTGAAGTCGCTTTGACAGCAGCGAAGTGCGTACTTCAGATGACTGAATATTTTGGGCTTTAGCTACATGCCAATATTTTAGGTTTTTAGTTACATGTCAGTATTGGGGGCTTTCGTTGCATGTCAATATTGTGCGCTTTAGTTACATGTCAATATTTTGGGTTTCAGTTACATGTCAATATTGTGGGATTTAGTTACATGTCAGTATTGTGGGCTTTATTTACATGTCAGTATTGCGGGACGAGAAAGAAAGCTAGAGTGGATTTCTGGTAAGTTCCTGCGCGGATAGGCAAGATGACACTCACAATGACAATTTGTTATGAAATGCTCTCACTCCGAGATCCACGAGCTGAAGGTCACTTCCAGACGAATGGGACATCAGAGACCCAGCTCACGGCATGCTGATCTGTACTTGGGCGAAGTCTGGGGCCGTGGTTAGTGACGACCAGGATGAGCACAACAGACCCGAATTGTATACTCGACCAAACTGGAAACCTCCATTCGCACTTTACGTTGCAAGCAGCTGTATGGTCCACGCACACACATTTTTCTCCTCTACCCTGCTTTTCTTCCCTTTTCTTCTTCTCTTTTGCCTTTCTCCTCCTCCTCCACTGATGTCCAAGGATATAGGAAACGCTATGCAGGCTCTTTGCAGTTTTATTTCATTTTAGGTTGATTGAGCAAGTAAGTGTAGCGTTTTGCACCACCACAACGTGGTCTGAAATTTGTAAGCCCAGGGTATAGCAGATGAAGAAAACAGGTTGCGGTTTCGTTTCGCAATTTCCGCGTAATGTCGGTAGGCTATAACATGTCGACACCAACTTGTTTCAACCGCGTCGTGTCCAGCCTACGTTTTTTGTGTTACGAGAGATTTCGTTCATTATATGCGCAAGCATTGCAGAAATCACACGAAACGAGTGGTGACTAACCCTTCGCCCGACAACAACACAGCACGGAACAGCAACAGATCAACGAAGAAGTTCAGGAGACAGCTGGACAGCCTGTGCGCATTCAAAAACCGCGCCACTAATTGTTCCGTCTCGCTGAGCGCGATATGCGTGTTTACAGTATTGGACTTGGCATGGGCGAGCACGAGCGGCCATATGTTTGCACAAGATTTCGCTCGACCCGTCGCGCGCCAAGAGAAAACAGAAATAACACAAAAAGAAGACGTTACATCAGCGGTGGCGCATTTCCAAACAAGCGCCAAAATGTTGTGCAGCGGTGACTGCGCGAACCATTTCGCTCACTGCGCCATCCCTCGACTGTAGACGACGAAGTGCCGGCTATGATGCGCCGCCTTAATTTCGTTTTCCTCTTGACGAAACCATCCGCGTCAAAATCTGCGCGGTGGTTACCAAGAAAAAGCATAAAAACTGTTCCATAGGAAATACATTGGGACGGAGAGCTGGTATACCCTTTTAACTGCGCCGCCAATGTGCGTCCAAGAAAGAGAGGTAAAAAATGGCTGAGTAACTGCCGACGCAAAAACGGGGGACGTGTCTCGAAGATTTCAGTATATCGCGTTGCATAAGGCTGGAATGAGTAAATGTTATTAAGATAGTCTAATAAACATGATATTTGAGAAACAGACATTTAGCGGACTATTCCAGAGTCCCACTTTTACCGATAGCGGTAGTGGTTCTTCTTTTAGCTCATTTCTCTCAGCTCTCCCTTCACGTTAGGGTTTCTGTATAGCGATAGGAAACTTTAACAACACATTTCTGCGAATTCCTATTAAATCGCGCTCGCTGGAAGCATTTATGTGCGACGCGTCCAGCATAAATACAAATATTGATATGAAAATGCGGCTTGGCGACCCAAGAAGTGTCTGAAATAAATTTGAGGACAGATGTTGAGTGCACCGCACTAGCTACCAAGTAGTTAATCTGCTATGGGGGCTGATTCACTCTTGTAACAGAGACGGCGCATGTAGCACCAGCTTGAACGACGGTTTGACGAAATAATGCACCTAGTTGTCACCGTTCTGAATTGTTGTTATACCTTTTGTGCAACTGATTTACCTGCACTTCGAGACAAATGAATAAATAGCCATTTCGTGCCTCGAGTAAAGCCTGTTATGTTTGGTATCAATGGAAAAAGAACCTCACATACAGCCGAACGCAGTCAGTAAAAATATTATTTGACTAAAGTGACAAAAAGGTGCTCTTTTATGAACATTGAGATGGCCGGCATCGTGCCTCCAAGAAAGGCAGAAAATGCATCCTATCGCGTAACAACGATTACTGTCGACGCATAACAGAGACGCCTCTCGAAGGTTCCACTACATCGCGCGTTTCAAAAACTGCACGGATTTGACCAGCTTGGACCAGTATAGCTAGTCCAGGACCGGATTGAATTTATCTATTAAAAAGGATTCCTTCATTTAACAATCGCTATCGCTCTTGAATCCGGATTGTAATATGGCAATAGAGAGTTTCTAGATTGCATGCTCTGGAAGGGCCATGTGCCTAGACAGCGGAAGCTCCGCTTTTGTTTTGGTGTGGGACCTGTGGTTGTTGAAGCGAATTCTGAATCATGTGCAGGTTTGTGAAATGTATTGAGCTTGGCATATGGTGCAATGTGGAAGGTATATTACATTGTAAGTCCCGCAGTCAAAAGTGCCATTGAAATGAAATTTCAAGTTCGTGGTAGTGCTGGTAACGTCCCGTGCTGACAACATGGGGGGACAAATTTTGCAGCAGAGGTTTTTGCAATGCCTGCAGCCAAGGAATACTTTTTGTTCCCTCGTGACTTTTGAGTTCACCAGTACGTCCCGTAAGTTTCGCGGTCGTCTATAAACACTCTTGGGAGCCTCTGGGAAGACTTCCGAAGATGTTCGGATTGGTGCAGAATATTGAGATGCCAGCTACATTTTGATTGTAGGTTAAGGTTAAGCTCGGTGCCCAGTACTCATCGGTTTTTTAGGAAGCTGTAGGCTGGTTGGGACCTAAACGGCGAGCTTTTTCAATTGCGTGATTAACGACATCAGCAGGCTAGTTGCGATCGGTGAAGGCGTACCGTAGATCTCCTAGGTTTTGTTCGGGGTCGCTGTCCTCTGTGCAGATACGCGGGTATCTGTATGCTTCACTATAAGGTAGAGAGAGTTTGCAATGACTCAAATGCAATCTCAAAATATTCCTTTGGCGGTGCTCTGTGCTAACTTATTTCTTCTGTGTATTAATACGGCGCGTCTGAATCTTCAAGAACTTCGAGAATGTGTTTGCCAACGACACCTGTACTTCGTCGCATCAGAGTGTCCACAACCAATGAACCCTGGAATAGGAGCAAAATTGCAATGATCGGAACTTCTCTGCTCGAGCATCTACATACCAGGTTTGACAACACTCACCATGCTCCCTTGTTCCTAATAAGAGATCAAACTCGCATATTCGACACTATTCCTATTATAAATCAGCTTCCTTCTCACTTCACTACGTCACTACGATTTTTCTCTACGTTGGAACTCACTACCTTGAGGATTCGCATCCTATTGAATTTTTTCCAGAAGTACAAGATTGTGATCGATCATATCTATACTGCAAGACATGGACAGCAAAAGTAATCGCGACATTCGTGCCTCCCCGCTTCGTCAATCGTCATCCAAACAGCCCTGACTGGGTGCGCATTGCGCGGTTCAATATTTACACCCACCAGCTTAACACAATGCTCCTTCAGCTCGCTGTAAACGACGAAAGAGTTTGCTGCCTGGATCCATCATTTCTATGACCACGACCCCCTTCAAGTTCTCGCGGCCGACGGACTACACCCCAGCCCGCTCGGAACCGACATACTGTCAGGGCAACTTTCGCATATACCTTTCCTAAAAGCGCGATATTCTTCATATATATCCAGACATCCGGCATGCCGAACGGATTCGCGGACACTAAGACCCTGCTGGTACCAAAAACGACCAGGACTACACGAAATACAAGAGCGCAGACAAGACCACAGCCGCACTGGATATGCAACCGACACGGTAAAAGAACCCACAACTCTGTCACAACTAGACACCAGGCTGCCTCACACACCGTCTACGAAAGAAAAGGAATTCGGAGCTTTCCTGGCGTCCAGGAAGTTATCTGACAAAATCATGCGCTACGACAGCCATTTCAGTTTCATCTCCAGACATCTACAATCAATTCCAAAAGGAGCGCGACCCTCATCCAGGCTGCCTCTTGCTAACTGCAACGCAACTCATCTGTCCGAGTGGGAAGCTGTCTTACATGATGCGTCAGTTGAATCACGCCACTGAGAAGTAGACCAATTCACCGAGCTACGAAAAAAGCAACACGAAATGACTTCACTTCTGACGTCTACATAGAAAAGCGCTCTTGCTGATTTTCAGACAAAAAATCCAATTCCTTGCGGGCGGTGAAGCGAAGAAAAATGGAACGCGACATTCCGTCGGCACACCAGGGAGCTGTGCAGCCACCCCAGGACACGACGAAGGCCATAATTGAATAACCTTCGGCAGGCATTTCTTACAGTCCCCCCAAATGGTAAACCTCTCATCAGTAACCCTAACCGCCTTCTATCAAAAGCACTGTCCTAGTGTCCAAGTACAACAGAACTGAACGAATTCCAACTAGACACAGATCTTGAAAACTTTGCCCGTAAACTGCGCCTGAGACTATACAGACGGCTTCCCCTTTCAAAACAGGTTTCAGCTGGTCACCCCCGGAACACAGGGACCGTCATCTCGATGATTACATCCAGGCTGTGCAAAGGGATATCCTCAAAGTAACGTATATACAGGGTGTCCACGCTAAGTGTGAACAGATTTTTTAAAAAATATATCAATCACTTTTTCCGAGATGAAATCAATTGCAATATAGCATATGCTGAAGGGCACTCCCTAGGGGGGCATTAACAGACTTCTAAGGCAATGTCTTAATTAACTTTCGATAATTAACTTTTTAATTATAAAAGCTACGAAGTTGCTCCAATGAGAACATCTGATCTCTTCGGTCACAAGATACCAAAACCGTTTTCAGAACAAAAATCCGTTCGGTAGATTGTCCGCAAAGAATTCGTGAAGGAATGCCATTTTTTTCGTCATTTGGTTTATTGCGCATCTTCAAAGAAGCGGCTTTCCTTTACCCCCAGTGTGAGAGAGTGAAAGAGCACAGTGCCGCCTCATGCGTCGAAGATTAGCTTTAACTTGCGGAAACAAAACAAAAACAAAAATCTATCGGGTGACTCTATCGCGACTGCCATTTATCTTGGGCTGCATTTTCTGTTTTCTTTTAATCTTTTTCCAGGACGCAAGAGGCGATAGTGTGCTCTTTCATCCTCTCGTATTGGGGGCGAAGGAAAGACGCGTCTCTAGAGATGCGCAATCACGATTTTTTTGCGGACGATCTATCGAACGGATTTTTGTTCTGAAAACGGCTTTGGCATCAGGTGACCGAAGAGATCGGATGTTCTCACTGGAGCAACTTCGTAGCTTTTATAATTAAAAAGTTAATTATTGAAGGTTAATTAAGACATTGCCTTAGGAGTCCGTTAATGCCCCCCTAGGGAGTGCCCTTCAGCATATGCTATATTGCAATTGATTTCATCTCGGAAAAAGTGATTGATGTATTTTTAAAAAATCTGTTCACACTTAGCGTGGAGACCCTGTATATCTACAGGCCGAGGAGAGTACAAAAGAAAAAATCAAACGGCCACGACGTTTTACAGTTGTGGAAGGAAAAAGACGCGGACAACAGATTTTAGGGAAGTTAGAAACACTACTTCATTTAATGGGCAGAAATTAAAAGTTAAATGAAAAAAAAAGGTCGACTTTTCGACAGTGGCACTGTCACTGTCAGGACAAAAGATGCACATGCTGTTACAGATTGCTTAAATAGGTTTGGTGCGTGACGTCATAATCGGTACAAAGCACACCACAGGCTGTTGTCGTTGAGTCAGGTACGGGAATATTCAAGAAGGTCAAGTCCGGGTGGTGATGTCATTCTCCTTTGCTTCCTGTCGGTTTTCATTCTTGGGCAGGGTGAGTCCTCCTTCAGACTTTGTTAAAAAAAGAAAAAAAAACGAAAGCAAAAAGGGGAGAGAGAAATAATCGAAAAGGAAGAAGCTCACCTAGGCGGCCAGATTTCTTACCGTTAAAAGTGCTCGGAGATCTTGGTTAATGGTTGATTTGAATATGTAAATGAGATAAGATTCGCGTTGTTCCTTTCACCGATCTGAGCTAAAATTAATTTGACTGGAGAATGAAAAGTGACACATTATTTAGTGGATGACCTGGCTGTTTGAAATGGCGAGAGACCGAGAGGTTTGTCTTTTTGCAACGTCAGGTCGGTTGTTGTTCAATTTGATCCGAAATTATGTTTTGGTGTGAACTACGTATTGTGCTTGGCACATGTCGCACTGAATGACATAAATGACTACTACAACCTTACCTGCACGTGCGTTATCCCAAAAGTCCCATAATGCCGTTAATCTATCGTCTCACACGCTTACCGATTCGGAAGTCTCATTACTAGCCGTGACCTCTCATTCTGGCCCAATAACAGTAAAATAAACGAATGTCAACTTCATCTGGATCTAGATAATTTCGCCCGTCGTCATTTTCTGAAGGAATGCTTTCATGATGAGCCTAAGTCGGATCACCCCCCTTTCAAACTGCCATTCAACTTTACGCCAGAGGCCAACCGTGAAAGAACTCTGGACATGTACCTAAGAACGGTTCAAAAGAATACCCTTAACGCCTACAATGAATCACCTAAATGGAAATCGTAACCAAATCTAACGTCTGCTGAACAGCGCAGCCCCCCTGATCTTCAAAATGCGAGCAACTTAGTCATAAAAAAAGCTTATAAGGGTGGTGCAATTGTGGTAATGGACAAAAACTATTACGTTAACGAAGTTTTTCGACAACTGTATTGCACATCATTTTATGAACTCCGCGAGGCTGACCCTAAGGAGAAAATTACACCAGATGTTACCCGCAGTCTAAAGCTCTAAAAATAAGAAAATTGATAGATACCACCCTGTACGACTATCTACTCCCCAAAAACCTCATGGCAGGTTTTACATGCTCCCTAAAATCCACAAACCTGGAAATCCAGGGAGCCCCATGGGTGCATGCAAAGGTACAACTTCCGAGAATATCTCAAGCTTGGTACACCATCTTCTTAAAGAAATACCTCGACAACTAGCATCCTATATTAAGGGTACCAATCACTTTCTTGAAGTATTAAGTAAACGTTAACCTTCTTCTTCCAGTCTGCTAGTCACGCTAGATGTTTCCTCTCTGTATACTAAGATTCCCCACGAAGATGGCATTGCTGCAACTGAAAGGGCGTTTCCAAAATAATCTCATACCTCCTACGATCCCTGTGTCCTATCCACATTTATCAACCTTATTCTCAAAAATAACAATTTCGAATTCGACGGTAAGCACTACGTTCAAGTCAAAGGCACGGCTATGGATACAAAAAATGGCACAGAACTACACAAATATTTTTATGGGAGCTCTAGAGGAGGAATTTCTGTCCAAGCATGTAAAGAAGCCCACGTCTTGCAAGCGGTTCCTCGACGACATCTTCATGGTGTGGCCACACTAAGAAGATGACCTAATTACCGATTTTATCCTTACCTAATTTATCAACGCTTTTAACCAAACACATCACCCAAGTTCACCCATTCGCATCCCGCTTTAACTGTTAACCTTCTTAGATGCCCAGGTAAAGTTAACCAACTGGATCTTGTTGACAACCTGTTCCGTAAACCAGCGGACACTCAACAGTACCTAGCATGCAACAGTTGTCACCCGCGTCATAGTAAACTTGCCATCCCTTACACCCAGGCGTATCTGCTCCAGTGACGACGAGCTGAGTAGAAATCTAGCTGAACTCTAGCAAAGATTCATCAATCGCCAATTTCCACTTAATTTGGTTGACGACGCACTAAACAGAGCCCACAAATCAGATCGCAAAGCCCTGTTCCAAAACCACAAACGCATGTTAGATAACAGTTCCGTAAACCTCATTTTAGCATTTAGCAGCAACGTTCCAAGCGTTAACAGTATACTAAACCGTCACCGTAAACCGTCAACGTCATAGTATCATTCTCCAATCGGAGCGCATGGGACAAACTTTCCTTCAGCCGCCGCGGGTAACGTACAGGCGCGCGCGCAACCTGCACGGTAATCTAGTTAGCCAAAGTTAGCCAGCCAGCACATCCAGGAACCAGCTGCCACCTGTGCGACGGTCGCAGGTGTCAAATATGCAAATTAATGCAAAGCATCCGAGTCCTTAAAGCACTAATTCCAAATTTTCTTTTTCTTTTTTCCTTTCCACAACGCACTACACACACAATAGACACACACACGCACACACACACACACACACACACACACATATATATATATATATATATATATATATACACAGGGTGTTTCACCTAAGGTGATTAAAAAAATCTATCTGGCAACGTACTCACCGGAGGATCGTCGGACTTTCGGCAATTACCTTCTGGAAACTCTTGCCACCATTGAGGAAAGCTTTGGACAATTTTCAATTACGGGATATTTATTTTTTCAATTGAATTTTGCCGAGGGAACCTCACTTTTTTTTACAGAAACATGAAGTCCTCCACCGATAACCGCAGACCCAACCAAAACTACGCACAGTGCCGCAACGGCAATAGTCTAAAAAATTAGTCAAACTTCGGCTTTAGCCTCACCTGCTCAGTTGTCGCAAAGAAAAGCGCAAGGTACCTGCAGGGAGAGCAGGAAGTCTTCCCGCCTCTTGTTTTACCTTTCTTTCCCCCGATCTGACCTCGATGCTGGGGAAACCGACTTATCAAAAAGAAAACAAAACATCTTGTCTTAACAAAAATGTCTTATCACAAAGAAGGCAAGACAAATAAAGGCCAGGGGACACACTCGTCTACACGCAGTTTTCGCGCACGCTTCTCTTCGAAAATCAAGCAGGTGGGGCGAAAGCCTAATTTTTACTGATTCTTTTAGACTATTTCCATTGCGATACTGTGCATAGTTTTGGTTGTTCATAGTTTGGTATCCGAGGAGGACTTCATATTTCTGTGATAAAAGGTGAGACATTGAGAGCAATTCAGACAATTCAGACATGAAGTGAGACAATTGAAAGAAAGAAATTTCTCGCAGTTTAAAATTGTCTAAAGCCTTCCTCAATTGTGGTAAAAGTTTCCTGACGATAATTACCGAATGTCTCACAATCCTCCGGCGCGTACGTAACCAGTTAGCATTTTAGTACCTTAGGTGAAACACCCTGTATATATGTATATCACCGAGCGGATGTTACCAAGAAACCGAATCTTCCAGTTTCACGCCATTTCAAAGAACCAGAACATTCAATCAACCAAGCCTCAATTTTATTCTCCAGTCAAACTTTATCTCCGACCGCTCACGGGAACAACGGGAATCCTACCTAGTTTTCAAATTCAGATCGGCCATTTACGAGGACCGTGGCATGCTGCCAGCAATAAGAAGTTTAACTACCTAGACCCTGTTGCCTTTTCAGCGGCATCAAAATCCCCACTGGCCGAGAAAGACGGAGACCTCACTCCTGGACGTGACACAAAAGCACTCCGGAATTTTCCCAATTGACAACAGCCAAGTGGCGGGAATTTCGCCCAACCGACCATGACGTTATTCTCAATCCCCTTATCAGCCTCGTGACCACGTTTAGCTATTTCGTCCCGAAGAATGCGGAGCTTCCGCGGTAACGTAGACATACTCCCTAACTTTTATAATTTTTAAGTTTTAATAAACCCTTTTTTGTTACTTCCCCTACTTTCGTCTTATGTCTCCCATTTATTTCAACGTTCACTATATAGGTCGCCCAGAAAGTAATGCACGAGAGTTTGTTTCTCAGCCTACAGTAATGATACAAATGCGAAACTTTAAATACACATTATTTGAACCTTCAGGGGTGCGTGTGTAAATTTTGCGTTTCTTCAGACAGATGGCGCAGCTGCAGCAGTTTTTCGAAATGGCGTCTGTAAGTGATGTACTTTACAAGCAGCGTGTCGTCATTGAATTTCTCACTCCTGAGAAGGAAACTGTTGGCAACATTCACAAACTTTTGTGTACAGTGTACGGAGAATCTGCAGTCGACACAAGTACGGTTAGTCGCTGGGCACAGAGGGTGAGGCCATTAGAAGGCGGTTCGGCAGAGCTTCAATATTTGCAGCGTTCAGGGCGGCCATCCACAGCTGTCACACCTGACAAGACGCAGCTTGTTGACGCACTCATTCGCGAGGACCGGCGGATCACGACTCGCAAGTTGGCGCTGAAGCTCTCAATCGGCAAAATCTCAACGCTCGGCCTCACACAAGTTCGAGGACTTCGGAACACATCACTAAACAGGGTTGGACAGTTTTACCCATTCCACCCTACAGCCCTGACCTAGCTCCCTCAGATTTCCACTTGTTTGGGCCATTAAAGGATGTCATTCGTGGAAGACGTTTTGAGGATGACGAACAAGTGATTCGTACAGTGCGGAAATGGCCGATCGTGTCACTTCCCTGAGCCGGGCTGAAGAGCTCCAAGTAGAGCGAAACAGCTGTCCTCGGCTGGGAGTGCACGATCAAATTCGACATATGCTTAAAGTGCAGCTACATAGCTTCCGCTATTTTCCATTTGTATATGTACGTTCTGGCTTGCACTGCGGCCTCCACTGGTGGTGCCGTCACCGTGGAACACTGATGCCTCGCTGAGGGGCACTATCAGCACCGACCCCCGATCGTGTCACTTCCCCGAGTCTGGCTGAAGAGCTCCAAGTAGAGCGAAACAGCTGTCCTCGGCTGGGAGTGCTCGATCAAATTACAAACATATGCTCAACGTGCAGTTACAGAGCTTCGGCTATTTTCCATTTGTATATGTACTTGCTGGCTTGCACTGCGGCCTCCACTGGTGGCGCCGTCACCGTGGAACATTGATGCTTCGCTGAGGCACACCATGAGCGCCGACCCAAGATCATGTCACTTCCTGAGCCGGGCTGAAGATCTCCAAGTAGAGCGAAACAGCTGTCCTCGGCTGGGAGTGCACAATCAAATTACAAACATATGCTCAACGTGCAGTTACAGAGCTTCGGCTATTTTCCATTTGTATATGTACTTGCTGGCTTGCACTGCGGCCTCCACTGGTGGCGCCGTCACCGTGGAACACTGATGCCTCGCTGAAGGGCACTATCAGCACCGACCCCCGATCGTGTCACTTCCCCGAGTCTGGCTGAAGAGCTCCAAGTAGAGCAAAACAGCTGTCCTCGGCTGGGAGTGCTCGATCAAATTACAAACATATGCTCAACGTGCAGTTACAGAGCTTCCGCTATTTTCCATTTGTATATGTACTTTCTGGCTTGCACTGCGGCCTCCACTGGTGGTGCCGTCACCGTGGAACACTGATGCCTCGCTGAAGGGCACTATCAGCACCGACCCCCGATCGTGTCACTTCCCCGAGTCTGGCTGAAGAGCTCCAAGTAGAGCGAAACAGCTGTCCTCGGCTGGGAGTGCTCGATCAAATTACAAACATATGCTCAACGTGCAGTTACAGAGCTTCCGCTATTTTCCATTTGTATATGTACTTTCTGGCTTGCACTGCGGCCTCCACTGGTGGTGCCGTCACCGTGGAACACTGATGCCTCGCTGAGGGGCACTATCAGCACCGACCCCCGATCGTGTCACTTCTCTGAGCCGGGCTGAAGAGCTCCAAGTAGAGCGAAACAGCTGTCCTCGCCTGGGAGTGCACGATCAAATTCGACATATGCTTAAAGTGCAGCAACAGAGCTTCCGCTATTTTCCATTTGTATATGTACTTTCTGGCTTGCACTGCGGCCTCCACTGGTGGTGCCGTCACCGTGGAACACTGATGCCTCGCTGAGGGGCACTATCAGCACCGACCCCCGATCGTGTCACTTCTCTGAGCCGGGCTGAAGAGCTCCAAGTAGAGCGAAACAGCTGTCCTCGCCTGGGAGTGCACGATCAAATTCGACATATGCTTAAAGTGCAGCTACAGAGCTTCCGCTATTTTCCATTTGTATATGTACTTTCTGGCTTGCACTGCGGCCTCCACTGGTGGTGCCGTCACCGTGGAACACTGATGCCTCGCTGAGGGGCACTATCAGCACCGACCCCCGATCGTGTCACTTCCCCGAGTGTGGCTGAAGAGCTCCAAGTAGAGCGAAACAGCTGTCCTCGGCTGGGAGTGCTCGATCAAATTACAAACATATGCTCAACGTGCAGTTACAGAGCTTCGGCTATTTTCCATTTGTATATGTACTTGCTGGCTTGCACTGCGGCTTCCACTGGTGGCGCCGTCACCGTGGAACATTGATGCTTCGCTGAGGCACACCATGAGCGCCGACCCAAGATCATGTCACTTCCCTGAGCCGGGCTGAAGAGCTCCAAGTAGAGCGAAACAGCTGTCCTCAGCTGGGAGTGCACGATCAAATTCGACATATGCCTAAAGTGCAGCTACAGAGCTTCCGCTATTTTCCATTTGTATATGTACTTTCTGGCTTGCACTGCGGCCTCCACTGGTGGTGCCGTCACCGTGGAACACTGATGCCTCGCTGAAGGGCACTATCAGCACCGACCCGCGATCGTGTCACTTCCCCGAGTCTGGCTGAAGAGCTCCAAGTAGAGCGAAACAGCTGTCCTCGGCTGGGAGTGCTCGATCAAATTACAAACATATGCTCAACGTGCAGTTACAGAGCTTCCGCTATTTTCCATTTGTATATGTACTTTCTGGCTTGCACTGAGCAGAAGAAGTTCACGGAGTCACAAACCCGTGAGACATGGCACATGACGGTCCATTCGAGAACCTGCTGTCTTCATATACTTCGGGGTTGACTGCGACCTGCTGACAGCGATTGGTTAGGCTGTCACATTGGCGACAAGCTTGAGGACCCAGAACTCGACACTATTGATTTGACTCGTTTGTTGCTTGATGGCAGATTGCATATCTGCGCGGGATGCCACCGTTCGGGAAACTTGAACAGTTTAACGAAGGCGCAGATTTGTCAGAGTACCGTGAACGAGTTCAGCAGTTTTCTTTTTTTTTTTCGGCAAACGATGGACCTGCCAATAAGAAAAGAGCAGTATTTTTAAGTTGCTGCGGCGCAAACACTTAGTCAAAACCGCGAAGTCTCCTAGATCCCGCTAAGCCAGCAGAGACAGCGTTGGAAACGATCTTCAGGGCGTTAGATGCGCACTTCGCACCGAAGCCCTCGGAAGTACTTGCTCGTTTTCAATCACTCGTTTTAAATCGCAATACAAGCACAAAGGCTGGTCAATGCAATTGAAACGGCGAAAATAAGTACCACAGAAAAATAAAAAATAAAGAATCTGACGCACTTGCGCTTCCAATCCAATTATACACCATAGTGGGACCTCCCACAGAAGTACCTAAGTTTTGACACGTCTTTCTACAGCTCAGGGCAAACGAACGGGGTTGGAGTTGCAAGAAAAAGAAAAATATGAAGATTCCAGGGGAAATGCATATCCTCAATGAAGGGTAAGTGTACGGCGGTCAAGTCAACTTGAGGAGGGTATGTCGTGCAATTCTGGGAATGACTGAAATATCTGAATCACTATTAAAATTACAGCACGCAAAAATCAGTTAATATGGCGAGTGTAATCCGCAGCGCTTCCAATGGAAAATGAGATCCTGTATTGCGATTATGCCCTTGCGCGAAGCTTCAAAACGGACAATTTGATGAGTTCCGCATCCCCAGGGAACAAAGGGTGTTCAAGAGGGTAGCGTGACATTTATGAGATCAAATCACGAACTGTCTTGGGAGGTGTTGATCAGATCAAACGAGATAATGACGAAAATAAAATAAAAGACTGCGTGTTTTATGTTAACATAGACTGAGAAAAGGCATCACTATTTCCCCTCACACTCACTTCTCTGGACAAAGTGGGCGTTAAAAAAAAAATGTCAATTGCGGATTTCATCAACTTTGGTCAGTCCTACATCACGTACCCTATATATGTGACAATAAGCACGCACTGTATTTTTAACACATTCATTATTTTGGTAACTAGGACCCATAACCTGTACGGCGATTAAGGCCTTGCACAATGCTGATAACGGAAAATTTTGCCAGTTAGGGAATAAAGGAAGTTTAAGCCACATGCCTGGAATTTATGGTAAATGGTTGATATGTATCTACACTAGAAAAAACACACACTTCCTTCCTTCCTTGGAGCAATAGGCAGGCAAGCGCAAATGTAAACCATTTCTCACGATGCATTGCGCGATGCGCGTGACTTGGGCGAATGAGGACCCCCGTGCGGAACACAAGGCCAATATCTGAAATCGCCTATTCGTTCATCTTAATTCTCTTTACCATTAGAGCGCGTCAAAGTTGGCCCGCATAATTGGTTCCGTCGTCACATTGATCTCGAAGGAAAATTTGATGAGTTGGGTCTTCATAGGGAAGAAAGGATGTTTAAGCCACAAGTCCGAAATTTATGTTAAATCATTGACAATCATTGTACATTACAAGAAACACGCGTGGCATTGTGCGAAACGAGGATTCCTGTAACGGCGAAGACTCAGTTGTCTCGCGACGTAAACCACTATTAACTGGAACGAAGAAGTCAGTCGGAGCGCAATGTAAAGCCATCGCTATTCTCATATTAAGTGCACAGGCGATCGCAGAGCATTACCGCAACGACCATGCCGCTACTAAATCAAACCGAACGGCCATGAAGTATGACATAGCACCAGTACGGCATTATTAAGGCCAAATTCTGACGTTCCCGTCCTGCCATTACCCTCATAACTCCCTCTACGAAAAAAAAAGAAAAATAAAAAGAAATCTAGGCGGCCTGCGTAACGAACCACGGTACCTTGAGTCTGTGACCAGCACCTCTACCACTGCTCGTGTATTCAGGAATGAAGATACGACGCTTCGCAAGACACACTGAGGTCGATCGCCAACACTTCTTTTCTCGTGGGAACAAAACTGGAGCATCCCGCAGGTGCGCGCAAACTTGCAAAGCGTAAAACACAACTTCACCTTTCATGTCTTACATGGGCATTTTCTGGAGAGCCAATTGTTTCGGCCAAGTACAAGAAAAATAGCACACCAGTGCATTCCGCCATGAAGCCAACACGACGAATATAAGTCCTCCAGAAACAAAACTGTGACGGTCTTGCGCTTCCATTCCACTTCTACACCATCGAAGGGCCTCTCACAGCAACACCCATGGTTGGTGATTTCTTTCTAAAGCTCAGAGTCAACAGATATTCAAACAAAACCAGATGGAATGCGTTGCTTCAATGGAGGACACGGAGTACGCCGGTCAAGCTGACTTTGAGAAGCCGAGTCCCGCAATTCTGGGAATGAACACGTATCGGTCTGACGGCGTCCTCTTGTGTTCGGTCTTTCTGTTGCGTCAGTCGGCAGAAGAGTTTGTAGAAATACGCTCGCTGGTTTATTCATGCGTCAATGTGATTATACGCGTGTTGTGATGTTCCTGGACACGACTATTATCCCACGAACAGTCTAACAACTCCGGAACCGGAATGCTTCGTGAGTTGGAACGGTTGGAGAGTGAAGAACGAGTTCGGGCGCCGTCGGATTTCAAGGGCTGATAACAGGCAGGACTGCATGCCACCTAAGCGCTTTCTGCTCTGCAAGCCCATGTGTCTGTCTGCAAGCATGTTATCTGTCAGACCTTGAGGATCTTAGGAACTCTGACACTGGGCTCTGAGCCGCGGCTGGGATCGTCCCGGACTGATCTACGGCCGTCTCGGAACGGTTTGCACCACTCAAACGCTTTGCTGTGGCTAAGTGTATCGTGGCCTTACTGAGCCTGAAGTATTCTGTTAATTTCAGATAACTTTACGCCTTCATTCACGAGAAACTTAATGACAATTCGTGGTTCGATGTGCGCGCTCACCTCGTTGTCGGCCATCTTGTCCAGCACGTGTGTCTGTTTTCACGGAGGAGAAGTAAGGAGACCGAACTCCGCTGAAAAACGACGTCCAAATTTATCGAGTCAATTGTTGGCCGCGGCGCGGCGCTCGCGTTCCCTCCGGTACTAGCTCCGCGAAATCGCCTGCACGGCAATGCGCCGTTTGTGCTCGAATACTCTACTAAAAAGCGTTCAAAACGAATGCTTCTTTGATAAGCATAAACAACGGTGTCTCCAGTAACGAGTTAATATTTTGTGGTCAGCTACAATTATTTTTTCTTTTCTTTTTTTTTCGGTTTCTGCTACCTCGTTTTTGTCTCATAGATGGAAGCTACCTGTCCGATAAAATGGAATCGGAAATAAGAAAAAAAAACTTTAATACGTAAGACAAACGTCTTACATTGCCAAAGGTGTAGTGTCGAATGCCTCCAACAGAATCCTCTGTCGCTTCTCCCCGGCCGTCTCGGGTATCGTGTCCTTCTCCCTGTGGTGCGCGCGTACTTTGACCGCTACGCTATCAGGCTAACATACCCCAAAGGAAGCAAACGTTGTTCCGAAAAGCCACATCTGAGTGGTATGGAGGAAAGAAAGTCAGGAGGGAAGAAAGAAAGTTAGAAGCTGTGTAATCGGAAGTTGCCGGATGCGATCTTTCCGGAATTGCGCGTAATGTGGGTCGTTGCCTAAGCTGGGACTGATAAACTTTTATCTCCGTACGTGTCAAGCAGTTAAGAGACCTTTGTGTGTGTGAGTGCAAGGAGGGGCGGGACGCTCTGATGATGGGACACGGTGCGGTTCCGAAGGTTCTGGCACTTAGTTTCTTATATCTTGTCAAACATGCCAATCGCTAGCTTTTTGGAACTGCAAAATAAAGTCGGGATCTAGTCTCTAATTTATGTTGACGAACACTGAAATCTTGAACAACACCTTACTTCTACATTATACACTATCGCTTTGGTGTTCAGTTTCAAGTTACTTCTGTACAAGCATGCTGCTCAAAGCGTTGCACCG
Organism: Ornithodoros turicata; assembly: GCF_037126465.1. Lineage (NCBI taxonomy): Eukaryota > Metazoa > Arthropoda > Arachnida > Ixodida > Argasidae > Ornithodoros > Ornithodoros turicata. The sequence goes on from NW_026999359.1 coordinate 423,135, forward strand.
AATATTTTACCACCACCACACACACACACACAAAAGGAGCAATAATGCAAAACCACCAATATATACGTGCCAGAAAAGCTAAAAAGCCCTAATTCCAGTAGATATGGGATTTATCCCCCCCCCCCTCCGGTACACCAAGGTGAAAATCGTCTTCGAGAAACAGAAAGTGCATGCACTGAATCCTGTACCGCGCGTGTGCAAAAACCTGCGACAGAAGTGCGTTCTGGTACCTTGGTATTAAATTCGTGTATGGTGGCATGCGCAATATGTAACTCTCTATCCCAGCGGATGCATCACAATTACGACAAAAGGCTCCTGTTTCCCAAAGCGTTGTGCATACGCGACAAAGCTCTCGTGCAACAGCTAGAATGCAAATGCGGATTAACCAGCCCAGTGACATCATTACCCTACACTGCGAGGTGTTCCCGGGAACTAATACTGATCAATGCAACCATTATCAATGTACATCTCGTGGTCGTGCGTTGGCGGTGATGTAAATACGCGTACCATCCTGTACGATGTCGGATAACAACCTTTGTGCTTCTTCGGGTGTCGTGTTTTATCGCAAATAAAAAACGAAAAAAGAGAATAGCTTCTTGACTGCGAGAGCACCGCGCTTACGGAGACATTCAAGCCGTCCAGCCAACGCGGAGCCCCCTTCACGGCGGCTTCCCCGCATTCTAAAATAAAAGATTCTCGCTTTGCACTATCAAAAACTGTAGGCGAAATATTCACGGAGAGATCGTTCCTTGATACACGATAAGCGTGTTTACTTATCAAAATATTTTTTTCTGCTTCCACTGGACACACAAGTACATCTGAAAGAGTGCATTGCAGCAACCTTATTTCAGAGGAGCAAGTACCTGACGGAGCGCGAGCGCCGCGCCGCGGCCACGATTATTTCATTTCATTTCATTTCATTTATTTCTGTTTGTGTCAGACACAAAACAAGGTGGTACGCCAAAAAGCAGCAGAAGCCGCTTGACTAGGGCGGTACCACCCTACAATTGGTGCAAACAACAGCGGAGTCAAACAAAAGAAAATAATACAGGCAAATATTTGAAAGGCATGATACAACATGCGCAGTAGAGATAACCGATACAAGGCTATCAATGAAATTCACTTAGAAAAAGGAAAAGGAATAATATTACACACATGCAGAACGACAAAATGCAAGTTTATCAATTCAGTTGACTTGAAAACATATTTCTCAGATTTCTTGAGGACATCTGTGAAACATCAATACTAGAATTCAAGAAGCTATTTAGAACAATGGTAAGTCTGTAAGTTAAGGATTGTTTGGCGTAATTTGTTCTTATTGGCGGTACCTGCCACAGATGTGCTTGGCGTGTCTGCCGACTGGTAGTTCTGTCAAGGTTGCACAGCGACAACCATCTGCTATTGTTCAAGCGAAGGGTCCTTAGGTACGACCTAACGAGAGTGTAATTAGAGAGGATGTCAATTTTCATAATCCTTAGCTTCTCAAATAGGGGCTCAGCGTGTGTGTAGACGGAGACACCTTCTATGATCCTAACGGCTCTCTTTTGTAATATGAGTATCTTTTTTAAGTTAACCAAACCAGTAGAACACCACACCAGGTTACAGTAACAGAGAACGGAGTGAATAAGTGACTGATATATCAAAAGTTTCACCTGTACAGGGAAAAGAAGTCGATTCCTAGACAAGATACCGCAAACTTTTGAAATTTTGCTACAAACTAAGGCAACCTGTTTAGTCCAGGATAGGTCAGCAGAGAAAACAACACCCAAGACTTTTACGGAATCCACAACATCTATTTGCTGATTTCCCAGTACTACATCTATCGTGCAGTGCATGGGTTTGTTTTTTGCTTTATATAATACCGCTTTTGATTTATCAGTATTTATTAGAATACGGTTGTTTACTGCCCACTCATTTATAGCACAGAGAGCAACATTTGCACTATCCACTACCGTAGCTAAATTCGTCCCTGAAAAATATATCGTTGTATCATCGGCGTAGATGTAGAAATCTCTGACCTCAGTGGCATTTACGATATCATTAATATATATATTAAATAGCAGCGGTCCTAGGATGCTGCCCTGTGGACACCTGACGCTACTTTACGGGCGGTAGAAGAGTGGTTGCCCATCGAAACATACTGAGTGCGATTTGACAAGTATGACGATAACAAAGAAAGAACGACACCGCGAATTCCATAGTATTGTAGTTTTAGCAACAATAAAGAATGGTCAATAAAATCAAAAGCTTTGGAAAAATCTAAATAAACCCCTAGCGTATACAACCCTTCTTCAAAGTTATGAATTAATAGCTCTTTTTGGGCAAGCAAGGCAAGTTCCGTAGAGCAGAACTTCCTGAAACCAAATTGATGATCATTGATAACAGAATGCTTCGTGAAAAACTTTTCGAGGCGACTATGCAACAATGCTTCGAGGCCTTTTGAAAAAACTGGTAAAATAGATATCGGCCTGTAGTTCTTGAATTGGTTTTTGTCTCCTCCCTTACTCAGGACTACGATTTTTGCCGATTGCATCTCAGTGGGAAAGATTCCGGTTGTAAACGCAAGATTGCATATGTGCACCAGGACGGACGCAACAATATCAATAACAGCTTTAACAGGTGCAATCTGTATGTTATTGCAGTCACGCGATTTACTTTGTTTGATATTCGCATAAACAGAGCACACTTCACTTTCCGATACGGGGAGGAGTAGTAAACTTACTGGGATGGAGTCTTTAACATAACTGCAAGCGTTATGAAGCTGTTCAGCTGTCAATTTCGCTCTAGATGTGAGATTTATCAAGTAGCTGTTGAGTTCATCACATAGTGCATCACCAGAAAGGACCACGTTCCCGTTAACGATCACGTCACAATTATCGTGGTGTGGCTTCATAATGCGGTTTATGACCTTCCACACTGCTGCCGAATTACCTGCGGATCTAATCATTAGACTCGAGGAATCGAGACCACGCTTTCTCAACGGCGGCTCGGCAGAGTTCGTTCTCCTTACTTCTCCTCCGTGGTCTGTTCTGCACAAACTTTGCATCACCACGTGGTGAACGCAGATGCCTGTCGCGTGTGAAAATGACAAAAAAGAAGTAGCGCGAGCCATTTGTACACTCAGAGACAGAAAGTCCCGGTTTGAGTTGAACACCCCTCGTATTTAATTCGTCTTGTGTGCACCTTATTAATAAGGTGTCATGATGACGTGTGTATACGTGGTTTTTGACGACATTCGAGTTGTTGCTTCTGTGGACGACGTGAAGAATTTGGCAGAGACGTGAAGAAACGATGGCAGAGATTTTCAATCGGAACACGAAATATACAGTTGATGATGATGATGATTAGGATTTTAATGGCGCAAAGGCAACTTTGGCCATAGAGCGCCACGACAATGGTATGAATCAAAGCTAGTTAAAAATAATCGATTTCATTTAAAGTCAAAATAGGAAAGGTAAAAAGTAGTGAAAGTATTTGCATGTTCACAGGTCGTTTAGGTAACCTATGTCTCTTAAAAAGTTTTAGACATGGTTAAAACTGATGAGGGGCTCGTCCCCCAGCAAAAGCGCTGGGTGAAGAGGAATTGTAAAACAGTGAGAAGTGTTGTTGACGATGGTGTTCGCGATGAGTGCAAACTATGAGTATATGCATAACGGACAAGGCTGTCCTGCAATGCTCGCACTGTGGTACCTGCTCGCCTCGGAGAAGATACCCGTGTGTTAAGAAGGTGTGTCCAGCTCTCAGACGGCCGAATAGAACTTCATTTAATCGATTTGCGAAGTGTTGTGCACACTGTCTTATCCGTGGTTTGATAGTGTGCAATTTGTTCAGAGCTTGCGTGTCCCAAGAGATTTGCCATTGTTTGTTGATAACATGTCTGTGGTCTCTCAGGAGATCACTGAGAGGAATCTCAAAATGCCGTAATGTCGGTATCCTGAGCAGCAGCGGCAGCACGATCCGCGCTCTCATTTCCCTTTATGCCTACATCGCTGGGCACCCAACAAATGCGTAAACTGTGGCCCTTTCCTTGTATGAGACTCGCAAGATACTGTGCTCGTCTTACCAGCAGGTTTTTGTGCATGTGGAGACCACATATGGCATGAACTGCACTAAGAGATATGTATACTGGATACAACCGACGATGATGTGTGCGTTTGCAAGATATGGTTGAGCGCAACAGTGATGCCATAAACCTCAGCACTAAAAATTGACAAAATATTGCTTAAACGGCGTGGCTTAGTGTATACGCCAGATGCCATGGCACATGATACTCCTGTATTTGTTTTCGAAGCATCAGTGTAAATTTCCACATGGTCGCCAAAGTTCTGCTTGAGGGCTTCAAATTCTTGTTGTATTTGCAAGGCTGGGCATTTCTGTTTGTAAATTTCAGAAGAGTTGTATCACGTTGTACAGGTGGATACCAAGGAGATACCAGCTTACTGCACAACAAGGGCGGTAGATTATAGCTCGTAAAATTGTAACGTTCTACATCCCGCTGGACACGAATACTAAATGGAGCCACAGCATTTGGCTTATTAATAAAGAGCCGTTGGAAACAAGTGCTGGTTACAGTGGAGTGTGCAGGACGCTGTGGATAGCTCCTTACTCTCAGCCCATAAGACACTGCAAGGTAAAAGCGTCGCCTTTCCAAGGACTACTCGTTTGACTCAACATATAAGCTTTGAACCGGTGTACCGGTGTGGTTCTAAAAGCCCCAAGTACCAGCCTCAAGCCAAGGTGGTGCACTGGGTCGAGAGCTTTCAGGACTAATAAGCGTGCTGATCCATATGCAACACATCCATAATCTAGTTTAGAACGAACAACAGAACTGTATATGCGGCGAAGAGTCTATCTGTCTGCACCCCAGGAACGGTGTGAAATGGTTTTAAGAATATTTAAAGATTTCAAGCATTTTGCTTTCAAGGTCTTGACGTGCGGCACGAAAGTGAGTTTTTTTATCAAAGATGACGCCAAGGAATTTGTGTTCCTTATGTACAGCAAGAGCGTGACCATCAATACTCAGTGTGGGGTCTGGGTACAGTCCCCTTCTCCTGGAAAACAGGACACAAACAGTTTTTTCTTAAGAGAATTTAAAACCATTTTGATCGGCCCATTTGAGTAGTTTGTTAATTGCGAGTTGCAGCTGCCTCTCACAAGTACTCAAATTTCTGGACGAATAAGAAATCTGTACATCGTCCACATACAAAGAGTATGAAATAGAAGTGGGAATAACGCTTGCTACTGAGTTCATTTTAACTATAAAAAGTGTTACGCTTAGTACTGAACCTTGTGGAACTCCCGTTTTCTTGAATAAAAGGTCGCGACAGCGTTGTTTTCAGTTGAACTCTGAAGGTCCTACCTTGTAAAAAGTTGGTTATGCAACTGAGAAGTCGGCCCCGTACTCCTAATAAATGAAGGTCTCGGACGATACCATACCGCCAAGCAGTATCATAGGCCTTTTCTAAGTCAAAGAAAACAGACGCACAATGATTTCCTCTAACAAAGGCCTCTCGAATAGTGGATTCCAACCGGATGAGGTGGTCTGCTGTCGACCGTGCATTTCGAAAACCACACTGGTTATTATTATGACAGTTATTAACCTCAAGATAGTACATCAGTAGGTTGTTAACTATCCTCTCGAAAGTTTTTCCCAGACAGCTTGTCAGTACAATAGGTCGGTAACTGGTTGGGTTTGAAGCATCCTTCCCAGGCTTCAGGAAGGGGATGACCGTTGTAACCTTCCATGTTGATGGCATTTGGCCCTTTTCCCAGACATTATTAAAAAACTTAGGCAAGCATTCTTTAGATTCACTTGACAGGTGAGTGAGCATAGAATATGCAATGCGGTCTGGCCCCGGGGCACTGACCTTTACTGAAGACAGTGCTCTCAGGAGCTGTACCATTGTAAAGGGCTTGTTATATATAAGGTTCTCACCACCTGTGACTGGAATGGCTTGTTTTTCAGCTTGTTGCTTTGTAGAGAGGAAATCCTTGTTGTAATGAGAAGAACTCGATATGTTATGAAAATGCTGACCGAGGAGGTCAGCCTGCTCGCCCAAGTTCTGACATGGGGCCCCATTTACTTGAAGTAAGGGGATAGAAAAGCCTGTATAATCTCCTTTAATTTTATTATTAATTAAATCTATTAATTAAAGTCTATCCCAAACGGTCGTTGATGGAGTGTTGTGTGTTCAGGAGGAGATAAAACTGCACCACGAAGAGCGCTTGGCCTGCTTTCTCGTCCATTTGGCTTTTGCCCGTGCTCTTTTAAATGCAATGAGGTTCTCTGGAGTGGGGTATCTGCGAAAGATACCCCAAGCTCTGTTCTGTTCTTTGCGTGTTTTCCCACAATCGTGTGTCCACCAAGGTTTAGGACGCTTGGGGAGACGGCCAGATGTCTGTGGCACAGATTTCAAAGCAGCATGTATTACTGCATTTGTTATAACAATATTCGCTTCTTCAATGCTAGTATCCTCAAAAGATAATGATACGAGGTTGGCTTCTTTCTGAAACAAGTTCCAGTCTGCCTGTGAAAGTTTCCATCGTGGAGCTCGTGACCTTAAAAAAATTTGTTGGACCACGAAATTTTATAATGATAGGAAAGTGGTCACCACCAGGAGGGTTTTGTTCAACTGCCACTCCAGACAATGGAAGAGGGAAGGACTGCACAGTGAAATGTCCAAGCAAGAAAAACTTTGTGTTGAGGAGTTGACGTATGTAGGCAGCCCAGTGTTCAAAACGCAAAGGGGCCTTGAAAGAAGAACTCTCTCCAACATTTTTCCTCGCGTATCCAGTCTTGCACTGCCCCATAAAGGATTGTGGGCCTTCAGGTCGCCCAGAATCATTAATGGCTGATGGAGTTGATTACACAAGTTTTCAAAATCTCTTTCTTCTGTTAATTCTGATGGGGAAATGTACAGTGAACATATAGTGAAAACCCTATCGAGGCACACTTGAACAGCAACTGCTTCCAACCCTGTAACAAGTGGGATTTGTTTTACAGACACAGATTGCAGAAGGACTATAGCCACACCTCCAGACGCACGTGTGGTATCTGTACGGTCCTTCCTAAAAATAGTATGTCTGCGGAAGGGATTGAAACTTTGTTCCTGAAGGTAGGTCTCCTGTAAACAGAAGCAAGCCGCAGTGTAAGCTGCGTTGCAGGCACTGAGGATGTCGCCAAGGCGAGCAACGAACGAAAGCGGACAGGAAGACCATCAAGGCGTGAGCCAGAATCGCAACAAACGCGGGATAATGTGAGTGTGTACAAATCTTGAACGGTATTTTATTGCCACCAAATTTCTGTCCTTCTGTTGCTTTTCGTTCCACAACGTGCCTGAGGCTGCTGCTCACCAGACGGGTCATCCCTCTGGTTTGACAAGCATTTATCGTTATTTGTTCTTGTTCGAAAGGCATACGCATATTTTTGGTCTGCGTTTTTAGTATGGCAACTTACCGTAATGGCATTTTATGGTTTTGTCACTGCGGGGAATAAATTACTTTCTTTAGGTGCAGACATGCTCACTCACTTTGGTAATGACTATTCGGTATTTCGTGTTGTTACATTCTATGACCTCTTTGGCTATCGTATCTGAACAGTATTTTATTTCTAGGTTCATACGTCCAGTGCTTCAAGAGCAGAGCGGAGCAAGGCGAAGAAATCAGAAAGAAAATGAGAGAGCCGCGATACTGAACGACAAATTAAAGTGTCTGAAAAACTATTTAGTACTCGGTGGCCTCAATACCAATAAAAAGTATTTGAACACGAAGTCATTCTAAGGGCGCTCTGTGTTGTCCATGCCACGTTGTTCATGCCACGTGTTGTTCATGCTCAGGACCTGTGTTTTCCACGCTGTGGAAAACTCAGGTCCTGAGGTAACCGCAGGGCCTCAAGCTTTGAGGTAACCCCAGAACCCCAAGCTATGAGATAACCCCAGAACCCAAAGCTCTGAGGTAACCCCAAGGCCTCAAGCTCCGAGGTAACCCCAGAACCTCAAGTTCTGAGGCAACCTCAAGACCTCAGATGTCCCATAATACCTCAAGACCTCAGACTCTGACTTAACCTCAGGAATGATTTTAAATTTTAAATATTATTTTAAATACTTTCCCAATTTCAGGAACTGTCACTTTTTCTGCTGTCACTCTGTGGGCTGTGCCTCCAAACTGATTTCATCGGACTATTGCGCTTAAAAAGTCGTTACGCGCTATGCTTCCAAGGAGCGTCAGTCATGTTCGGCTGTTTTCTTCCGATCTGATTTTCTTTTCAAGATCCATATCAATTATCGTGAATGTGAGTAAATTCGGCATACTCTTCATATTATTGGAGTAAAACAGTGACATTTACTTGGGCCATTTCCGAGTTAACTTCGCGAAAATTTACATCACATTCACATCAGGAGGCGGCAACAAACTAGTAAGAACAAATGTCGTCGACCCCATTACTCTAGGTTGAGTAGTTATTATTGTCATCATTATTGTTATAGCTCAATGGTACATTATCTGGGACACCCTGTATATACTGTTTACAGCGAAATTGTGTGGCCAGTTCAGGGGAACTTTTTTTGTCAGGGCCTGCCTGTTCTCGCTAGTTTTGCCAGACCTAGTATATTAGTGTAGCGTCCAGTAAGCGCCAGGAATTTGTCAGCAAGCATATTTTTCGCCCAGCCTGGGCCGAGCAATGGATTGCTGAACTATAATTGGTATTGCCACATCCGCGTCATTAAGGTGGCCAGGGCCCTCGTCGGGCCGCACGTCGAAGTTCACTGATTTAGCAGACGACGGAACCCGAAGACGAGCGACTGCAATGTCCTTAGCATGATCAAAGCGTCAAAAACTGCTAGATTCCTTGCTTTCATGTTCGGGAGTAGAAGGTCACGTGATCCAACGCGGGCTCCGACCTAGCAATTCCCTAGAACTACGCTGTACTACAGTGAATTGACCACCCCAATTCGCCATTAGTCTTACCAATAGCCAGACGGCTGCGTACCGCCCACAGTCGGTGTAGGTTCGTCTTATGTTATCTTGTGTGCGGCCGCTAGCTCAAGTTGTTGACCACGATGTGTTGGAAAGGGTATCGCCGTCGCTGTTCACACAATTAAGTTACACTGTTAAATTTGCTATCACCCAAAAGCAGGGATCGGAACCGGAACTGAAAAAAAAAAAAAAAAAACTGATACGGTTACCGGTTCGGGAATCGGTTCAGAGGTGAAATGCGTAATTGTACTATTGACTGACCTTTTTTTTTCAATTATTTATTTTTGTACGATGTCAAATGAGAGTAAAAGTTTGTGACTGTATCGCAAGCTTTTTTTTTTCTTTGCCGGAACAAATGAGGGCCCTGACCGGGTTCTGCCAAAAGGCTTCCGGCAGTTCACTTTTCAATTTCAGCAGACGACCACGGGAGTGCAATACAATAAAATACCAGAGCCCTGCTACTCTCTTCGGATGCCCTGACCATCATGTGCAACGAAGACACAGGGATTGAAACCGAAACTATTCAAAACCTCATGCGTTTCCCTGAGAACGCTTCGTCTTGTACAGTCAAGTGGTCGTGGCGAGGCAGGAGTAGACGCTTCCTGAAACGGTTATCCACCTTTCACACCTTTCTCATACAACCGTGTGCGGTGAGGGTAAGCTCGCTTTCATGTAGCAAAATTACTGCCGATGAACCGGTTAAGCCAGGACCGAAAGAAGTAACGGTTCAAATCCCTCTAAGTGTCCTGACCTCTGGCCGCTCTTCTTTATTTATTTATTTTTTTTTTTGTTTCTCCCAGAGCTCAACCTAAACCCAACCGATATACCTGAACTGGTTCAAGCTCACAATTTCGGTTCAGCGGAGGTAAACCCGAATCGAACCAATATGCCTGAACCCGATCTCGCACCGGACCCCCAAAAAATACCGGTTCCTATCCTTGCCCAGGAGTACGTTGCGCTTGAGCAATCCCTCTGCAACTACTACGGTAGGAGTTGCAACTGCAAATCAATGGGTTTGCTCTCCTGTCAGCCGCCACTGGGCGGCTTAACATCAGGCAAAAGCCATGCGTTCCGTTTCATGACAGTGAGGGTGAACTTGCATCCTCTGCTAATGCAATACATTTCGACAAATTTCTCGGAGATTACTTCGTATGTCTGAAGGAAGGTTTCACGGTTGTATGTCTACAGCACTCGTTAGTACTTTACAGGTCGTATAGCTTCGGCTATGAGAATCGCCTGATGTCCCTTTGATCGACGCTTTGACTTAAAGCAACAAACTATCTCATTGAAACGCACATGTATATGTGGAAGTAAGTTATGCGCTTAGAAACCGATGTAGTCAGCTTTAAAGGGGATGTTGCATCCATCGCGGTCGATCCCAAAACTGTAGTGTCGTTTTACTCCGCGTGCATAACCGATAATAACGCGGAAGATCCGACGCGAATTGGTGACGTTCTTCCTGTGATGTTTGATGTACCACATGGCAAAAGCAGACGATGGATATTGGGAGTATTATGGAATTCTCTCTTTGAAAACGTCACCCGGGCAAAGCCATTCAGAGAGCGGCTGGAGGGACCTTTGGCAGTCTTCGGGACCGACCGACCGACCGACAGGCGTGCGAGGCGGAATATTTGGCGTCGGCGTCTGCATTGTGATCGGCTTGTGCAATGTTGTTTCTGTCGGACGTTTTTGTACAGCCAGAAGCGTAACACCGTGCTTCACGCCGCATGGTCACATCAGAACTTACACTGGCAAGCGAAAGTCCGCGTATTTACCAGGTACTTTTTCACTAGTATATTGCGGTGAGAACAAAAAGCATACGACCTCAGAGATAATTCCCTGCGTTAGCACTCTCATTTGTGTGCCTTGCTTGCGTCATCATAGTTCTAGCTGCCGTATGATTGCGAATCTTTAAATATCGTTTAATATGTAAGCTGTTCTTCGAAGAAAAAAATTCCCAAGTTGACTGTGAACTCTGACGAACGTACACACGTACCCGGATGCGATGGTCCATTCAAGATTGAGAGTCCGATGTTGGGGAAGTCGGTGCATGACAAGTTCACACCGCCGCTGCCACAAACACAGACAAAAGGCGCACTCAAGACAGGACCAACTGCAACTCACGACTACTTTAATGTTCAATACACACACGCTCTTAAATACCACAGCAGGTACACGTTCCCCAACCCATCCGACCTACGTTTTGAGATAATACATTTCCTATTGAATGATGGTGACAGAGGGAGCGCTGACACATTTACCTCTTTTTGTGAATCAGAAAAGCTTCATATATCTCTCGATCCCGCTGCGATCCTTCGATAAAACTTGCATAGAAATTAGCCAAGCAGCACGCCAATATTGGACCCATATGGGCTGCCAAGATTGTAGTATATGTTCCAAGATTTGAAAGCGAGCCACATATTACAGGGGTTTAGATAATAATAATTGGGTGTTTTCGTCGCAAGACAACTGAGAGTTTTAGAGCATCGTATGCTATTGCCTTTGCGTACGTAAGTGAAATCGTTTATGGTTCCGCGCACGCACAAAACATAACGAGAGCATCGCGCAGTGCGCAGAACCACACCGCTGTATAGTGCGGAACATAATATGTGTCAAAAATAGTAATTTCAGATCATTCCTCACGAAAGTTCCGTCATGAGCGGCTCCGCCGCCGGATGTCCTGATGGAATATGGATCATTCCTTGAATATGTCGCTTTCGAGGGCAATGGCTTGCAGGGATGTCATTCTGTGTAGAATTTTCATTTACAAACAACAACTTTATTTCGAGTCAGCTTTAAAGGGACGTTTAAAAGGCAGTTTAATTTACATTAAAAAACTAAGAGTGCCGCAAAGACGTCGCTTTTACAATACGTACGACCAGACGGGCATCTTTTGGGTTATAGTATACACATGGCTGATTACCTAAAATTTATTAATTGCTCTTTAATTCGGGACTTTCGGGCAAGAGCGAGACAAGAGAACGCGAGGCAATCCTCGTTCATCTCCGTTTTAACTTTTGAGAATAAAAAGAAACAGTACATGCTGTAAAATATCGACTGCTTGATTTCAGTATGCAAATCAGCTGAAACCGAATAATCGCACCTGAGGAGGGCATCGCCCTCGTCGATAAAGGCTTATCTGGGTCTCAATGCGCTTTTGCTCGAATTTCCCTAATTCAAAAGTTCATTAATCAATTTAGGTAATAGTCATCTTGTAGTTGCACACTTTCTCCAACCGGATGTCAGCTTAGGTGTAGGACTCAACCGCAGAAGCATCTCTCGTCTATGCTGCTCTTTTGTAAAAAGTATCACAAGGCTAGAAAAACACACTATATTTATTTTAATTACAGAAAAGATGAAATTGCTGATTTGAGGTTCTTCGCCAGGTCTACGTTCCTCGTCCCCCCTTACAGCAAATTTCTGATATCATCGCCAAGCTCAACCTCCAATGACGGCGCTGTTCGCAAGTGATTCATCGCAGGCAAGAAGTGCAAAGGATGTGAAAACTCGTATCGTTATGTCGGGAAACCCCTAGCGAAACCCAGCAGCAGCTGCGGCAACGAAACAAGAGAGAGAAATAAAGGAGAGAGAGAAAAAAACGAGCTTGTACTGTTGCTGCTTGTCAGAGTTGTCTTCCCTGAATTTCGAGAACAGTTATCATCTCGAGATCATCAGCAGGTCATTTGCATCCTACTTTTATGTTCAGCAAGTGTCACTGCTGAAGTAGAATGAGCAGCGATGCTATTGTGGTCAACGTGCGGATCAATTTTGTCAACACGTGAGCCAATTGTCACTAGAAATCACCCTCTCGCTTATAGGGAAGGAACAAAGCAGAATGCTCTGATAAACAAATTACCGTTAGTCGTGCAAATTCCCTAAAGTATTTCCGAGCTCTATGGTCGAAACTCTTACCTGAACGAAAAACAATTTAGGTTTAGCAGCCAGTCCTTTACAGGTCTCTGGGTCGAACATAGAATACACTTTGGACAGTTGAATTACTTTGCCGTCTGAGCAGGTTATGACATCATCATCCCCATGGCTCAACAGGAACAAGGAGAGGCAGTATGAACTTGAGTGATCCTCGTCAGCCACTGCACAAATAACGAAACGAATAAAGAAGTGAAGAAAAAGAAAGCAAAATGAGAAAATGAAAGGAAAAAAAAACTTACAGTTTTTAAGCGTTTTGAGCACCGCCTCCTCTTCGAGGTCATCATGCACAACAACATCAAATCCAAGCTGTCCTCCAAAGAGCGTTCGTATCCTCTCTTTGTCTTTTTCGGTTCCAATCCGTTCAAGATGTCCAGCAACCTTCTGCAAAAAAGCAACCTTGGCATGCTTGTTGGAAGGTGGACTGGAGAGAATAGCGTCAAGTGAGATGCAAGAAAATGCCGAAGCCTGATACATCTGAATACCTTGCCGGCTGTGTCCTGGTTTGTTGATCAGGTATAGTCGCATTCTACATGTATAATTATCTAATCAGTTACCAATACATTCACATTGACAGTGTTGGATATTGTCGTTGCAGGTTACAAAGCCCAAACACGTGCATGTGTGGACTGTCGCGTTACCCCTGTAGCAGAACTAGTGCCATCGGAGGTGGCAGCTTAGTTTGAACGGGAGCGCGCTGAGCGCGGTTAAACAAGTTGTTCTCCACCAGTCACGGAGAACGGTTGTCAGTCCTTTCCTACGCCACATTTGGTGACAAGGACCTGGACATATGCAAACCTTCGGTTGGTTTCATGGAGCCTCCCCCGCCGCAAAGTGTTCCCGTCGCTGGCGCACCTTTCTGGCGACAGAACCCTCAGTCGTGGTTCCGGCAAGTGGAGGCACAATTTGCGCTTTGGCACATACAGGCCTAACAGTCGAAGTACTTCCAGGTCCTTGCAGGCCTTCATCCGGAAATTGCGGCCGATCTGGATGATGTCCTCGCCTCTGTCTCGCTGAGTGAGGCCTATGACGTTCTTAAGAGCGCCATATTAGATCGCCTGGAAGTTTCTGAACGTGCCGGGTTTTAGGAGCTATTTTCTGAAGAAGACCTTGGTGACCGTAAGCTTTCACAGCTGCTGCACCGAATGAAGTAGCTGCTCGGGGATTCCGTCAGTCATAGCCAGCAGCCGCTCTTGCGGCAATTATTTCTTCAGCGTTTGCCGCATGCGCATGGTTCTGGCAGGATCCGGAGACCTGGCCCTCAACAAGTTGGCTGCTTTGACAGATCGGATCGCAGACTATTCTGCGCTTCGGTATCCGTTGGTGGTGGTAGCGGCAACGCCAGCTGACCCTTCACGCTTGGATCGCAGAGACCAGAAGATTCACGAGCTAACGGATGCGTTCCACTCACTCTCGGCGAGTCGCCGCTCGCCGCTCCACTTCTCGACCTCCACCGGCCCGTCGCCACCACCCTTTCGCCTCCGCCGTCAAAAGATACTCCTTCACGTGCCACCCTTTGTTAGTACCACCACCGTTTCCGACATCGAGCCCAGCGCTGCATTTCGCCCTGTGCCTGGTAGGGAAACTCGCGGGCCGGTCCCTGATGCTGGCAGGCGATCCCGGCCCACCTTCCAGTCTCCTTTTCGTTGTATGTGACCGCGTTGCTGGCGCCCACCGGCTTTACCCTTCAAGCCGCCGACGGTAGCACAATCAAAACATACGGCCTATGCTCCTTGATGTCGGATCTTGGCCTAAGGAGGACATTTCGGTGGGTCTTCGCTCTTGCGTATGTCACGCAGCCTATAATAGTCGCCGACTTCTTGGCTGCCTTCAACCTGTCCGTTAACGTCCGCCATCGACGCCTTCTCGACAACACCACAACGCTTGAAGTGAATGGCCTGTCTCATCCGGACGTCTCAACGCGTATCCGCGCGCTGCTTCCAGCTTCCCCGTATGACGCTCTCGTGGACGAGTTTTCAGACATCACCAAGCCCTGCAGCTTGAAGGCACGGGTCAAGCAAGACGTGACCCATCATATTACCACCACGGGCCCTCCATTCTCCTCCCGCTTCCGCCGCCTCTCCGGTGACCTATCGCCAAACGCGAGTTTAGGTATCATTTGGCAGTCCTCCAGCAGCTGGGCCTCCCTGCTCCATATGATGCAGAAGAAGGACCCAGGAGATTGGAGGCCATGCGGCGACTATAGAGCCCTCAATGCCAGGACTATTCCAGATACCCTCTACCTCACGTTCACGATATTACTATCAGTCTTGTAGGCTGCACCATCTTCACTACCCTGGACTTGGTGAAAGCCTATCACCAAATTCCGGTGAACCCGCCTGACATACCTAAGAGGGCCACCAAAGCACCTTTCGGACTCTTTGAATTTGTCAAGATGCCTTCCGGGTTGTGCAATGCTGCACAAAGCTCCCAACGCTTCATCAACAACATCCTGCGAGGCTTGCCTTTCGTCTACGCATATACTGGCAACATCCTCATTGCAAGCGCCAAGCAGGAGGAGCATGTTGTGCATCTCTGGGGGTATTCGCCTGCCTCCAAGACCACTGCCTTGTCACTGACGTTAAAAAGTGCAGTTTCGGGCGAGCAAGGCGAAGTTCCTTGGGCCACTATATCGATCAGCACGGCATTCGTCCTCTTGACACCAAGATGCAGGCCATCCGCGAATTTCCCTGCCCGCAATCGGCACGGCAGTTGCAAAAGTTCCTTGGCCTGCTGAATTTTAACCGGAGGTTCATCCCCGGGTGCGCACGCATTGTCCATTCGCTCACGGGTCCCCTCCGGGCGCCCAAGTTGGCGACCTCCAAGTTGTCCTGGACGACGGAAGTTGAGGCCACATTTGTAGAAGCGAAAGTCGCCCTTGCCAATGCAACACTGCTTTTCCATACGGTTCCTTCTGCCCCAACCTGCCTCATGGTTGATGCCTCTACCACGGCTACTGGCGCCATTCTACAGCAGTTCGTTGATGGCATGTGGCAGCCGCTTGGTTTTTTCTCCCGCCGCCTGAAGACCGCCGAGACCCACTACAGCACGTTTGGGCGCGAACTTCTCGATGTATACGCGGCAGGGAGGCACTTCCGCGGCCGCCTGGAAGGGCGTGACTTCCACTTTCTGACCGACAACAAGCCGTTGTCGTATGCATTCTCTGGCAACCACTCCGGCTACTGTGAGCGTGAGATCCGTCAGCTTGCTTTTATCTCAGAGTTTTGCACCGACATTTGCGTATCCCCGGCGTTCAGAACTCGGCAGCTGACGCTCTTTCACGCATCAATGCACTTCCCTACTTGCCATCCCCGGTGAGCCTCACTGAGCTCCTGAACGCCCAGGCTGATGACACAGAGCTCAAGGATTACCTCGCTGGTGAATCCTCCCTTGTCCTTTGGAAGGTATTGTGGAGACCCTCTTTTCTGTGACATGTCAACTGCGCATCCTCTCCCCTTCGTCCCGAGACGCTACGCCACCAGATCTTCAGCGAGTACCACAAACTCGCAGCACACCGGCGTGCGCGCTACACAGAAGACCATTGCAAACCGCCATGTCTGGCCAAATATCAACAAGGACATCCAAAGCTGGACCCGCTCCTTCCTTGCTTGCCAGCGGACGAAAGTTGAACGCCACATTCAGACGACTCTCAAAGCGTTCCCCACGCCCGACGGCCGGTTCGCCACGTTCATTTGAGACTAGTTCGCTCACTTCCCTCTTCGCTCGGCCAACGGTATCTCTTCTCCTGCCTGGATCGCTTTACGCGCTGGGCAGATGTTGTGCCCATCCCTGACGCGATGGCGGATACGGTCGGCCGCGGGTTTCTACTCGGTTGGGTTGCCCATTTCAGTTGCCCTGAGATTGTGACCACCGACAGGGGACGCCACTTCATATCCCACTGCTTCACGTCTCTTCTGAAAGCTATTGGAGCTAAGCATATGATGACGATGGCCTACCACCCCGCTGCGCACGGGATGGTGGAGCGGCTGTACCACCAGCTAAATGCCGCACTTCTGTTCCCAGCCTGAGCAGCACTAGTGCCATCAGATGATGGCAGCTGAGTTTGAAAGTGAGCGCGTTGAGCGAGAATAAACCAGTTATTCTCCACCAGTCACGGAGTATGGTTGTTAACCTTCAATTAAACTGTTTCTCTCCGCTCTATTGCTATTGTTATTTTGATGACTACGAGTATTAGGAAACATGCGGATTGGTCAGGAAGGGATTACTCACTTGCACTGAATTCCTCAGCGCCTCACTGAATGACCCCAATTACTGCGGGAGGCTCCTTTCTGCTGTGGAATGAGCGAGACGTGTGACCATTCAGGCTGGAACAACATCGAGAACTGGCTCGATCGCCGTTTATTCATGCACAGGCCGGGTAGCGGCCTTCGTCATCTTCGCCACAGCAGCCCTCACCTCAGAAGCGACAGGGTCGCTCCAAGACACGTGCTTGGGTTGGTGGGAGCAGGTGGTGAGTGTGCAGCTGTCAGAAATTAAGGGGAGAGACAACGGTAGGGTGGGCGGTTCGATGAAGGCAAGCTTCAGCCTGTCGATAGAAATAGTTTCCCGTTGCTCGTTGCAGTCGAGAACGAAATATTTGAGAAGGTGCTGTAAGATGTGGTATGGTCCAGTGTATGCTGGCTGTAGGGACTTCCTTAGGGCGTCCGTCCGTACGAAGTCTTGGCTGGCGGACGAAAGATATGGCGAGACTGACATTGGGCGAGTCTGATTGGCTCTGGTTGGTGTCGGTTTGATAAGAGAGAAGTGCCGGCAAAGCTCGTCAATGAAGTCGACGGAAACTGAACGGGTCGGGGCATCGTAAGCGGGAGCATCGAAGAACTCAGCAGGAAGTCGAAGACTGGTGCCATAGACCAGCTCGGCGGACGTGCAGCCGAGGTCTGCTTTCCACAAGGTGGGAAGCCCTAGCAAGATTAATGGAAGGAAATTATGCCAATGGGAGGGATCTTTGTAGGCCATAACTGCAGACTTCAGGTGCCTATGCAACCGATCGACCATTCCGTAGGCGCTGGGATGGTACGCTGCTGTGCAACAACGACTTGTACCGAGGAGCTCTGACAGAGTTGTAAAGACCGGAGACTCGAACTGCCTGCCCCTGTCTGTTGTTATCTGAGAAGGAACGCCGAAGCGCGCTATCCAAGTAACAGGAAGGCGCGCGCGACAGTCTCAGCGGTGCAATCTTGCATAGGAACGACTTCAGGCCATCCAGTAAACCGGTCAATGCAGGTTAACAGGAAGCGGTTCTTGCCTGAGGGAGGTAACGGGCCGACGATATCGTGATGGATTTGGTCGAAACGGCAGTTGGGTACTGGAAAAACTGATAGAGGCGAAACGGTGTGTCTGTGCACCTTGGCTTGTTGGCAAGGAATGCAAGATTTGGTCCAGTTGCAGATATCAGTGTTCATCGACAGCCAGACATAGCGCACAGCGATGAGGTTTTGCGTCGCTTTGATTCCTCGATGTGACAACTGATGAAAGGCCGAGAAAATGGCATGTCTCAGACATCCTGGCACAAACGGATGTTCCGTGCCTGTGGAAGTGTCACAGTAGATGCGGGCTGGAATGCCGGGGAAGTCAATTTCCTTGAGCGTGAGTGATGAAGCGCAGGTGGATAGAATACGTTGTAGATCTGGTTTGGAGCGCTGCTGGCGAGCAATATCTGCAAGATCGACAGTAGTTTGCTCGATCTTGGAGATCCGACTGAAAGTGTCAGCAGGTACATTGTCAGCCCTGCTGACGTGCTCGAACTCTGCATTGAACTCTGTCAGATACGCGAGATGCTGCAGTTTTCGGAGCGAGTAGCGACAGCTTCCGGAACTGTAGGCGGAGACGAGAGGCTTGTAATCTGTCAAAATTATGAAGGTGTGTCCTCAGGGCAGTATCTGAAGTGTTTGACAGCCATGAAGGCGGCGAGAAGCTCTCAACCGAAGGTGGTGTATTTTTCCTCAGTCGGGGAGAACTTCTTGGAATAAAAGGCTATAGGTCGTCAGTGGCCTGATACATGTTGTTGCAGTACAGTGCCGCAGCGCGATTCGTGGCGTCAACCATCAAGGAGGTGGCGTCCCGTTGACCTAATGGGCTAAGGTTGTCGCTGTCGCCAAGGCCTGTTTTGGTCGCTGCAATAGTGTCGATGCATCAAGGCTCGCTATTGGGCTTAGCCGTTTCAAGCAGGTCTTCTAGTGGTCGTAGAATGGCCGCGCATCATGGGACAAAACGCTTATAAAAGTTAATCATACCCAGGAAACGGCGCAGCTGGGTCGCTGATGTGGGCAAGGGGAAATTCTCTATTTTGTCAACCTTGCTCGCAAGGGGAGTGATGCCTTGGGGATCATCACGGTAGCCGAGAAACTCCAAGGCATTACCTCCAAACTCGACACTTATCAGCGTTGATGAGCAAACCATGGTCAGCTAACCGCTGGAACAAGGCGTGGAGATCGTTTAAGTGATCTGGCCACCTGACTGGGAAGTACTGGCCATGAGCAGGTCGCCCAGGTAGGCAAATACAAAAGGTAGCCCTCTTCTGATGCTGTCAATAAATCACTGGAATGATTGTGCCGCCTTTCATAGCCCAAAAGGAATGCAGAGGAACTCAAATAGCCCAAATGGGGTGATGATTGCTGTTTTGGCGATGTCCTCTTCTGCCATGGGTATCTGGTGAAAGGCCTTCATTAAATCGATTTTGGAGAAGATGGAAGCGCCAGACAATCCTGCGGTAAAGTCAGAGATGTTGGGAAGCGGGTAACGGTTGGGAATAGTGGCCAGGTTTAACGCACGGTAGTCGCCGCAGGCCTCCAGTCACCTCTTTTTTTAGAAGCCATGTGAAGTGTGGAGGCCCATGTACTCGACGATGGCGGGACTATGCCCACTGCGAGCATATGGTCGAATTCTTGTCTTGCAATGGTTAATTTTTCCGGACTAAGGCGGCGTGCTTTGGCGAAGACTGGTAGGTCCTGAGTAATGATTCGGTGGACGACGGGATGTTTCACAGGCTGGGTCGAGTCACTCGGAGTGGTTAATGATGGAAATTGACCAAGTAGGTTTCCGTAACTGCTGTCTGGAGGGCACAGAGTTGTGATACCGGCTAAGCGCATGTGTGTGATAACGTCATTAACCGCCATACGTGTAACATGGTCGAGATGCGGATGTTGTGCGACGTCTACCAAGATCTTGTTGTGGCTGAGAAAATCGCTGCCTGGTATGCAGTGCTTGGTGTCTGCGACCAGTAACACCCAGTGTAAAACTCTTCGTAACCCGAAATCCAAAGGCAACGACGGTAGTACACAGGAATGTGGGAACCATTTACCGCCATTAAGTACATGTGCGGGCTGTACCTTCTGTTTTGCCGTGTGGCGTGTAGTGCGCTAACTTCTGCTCCGGTGTCCGCTAGAAAGTTTTCCTTGCCGCAGCAGTTTTTCATGAAGAAAAGATGACGTGGGTTCATAGAGTGGGGATCCCGGGTCGCCTCTAGTAATCTCCTTCGGCGTTTCCCTGCCAGAATCACCCTGCCAGTTGCAGGGTGATTCGCAGCAGCGAGCTCGACGGCAGAAACGCTCATGAAACCAGCAGAGCTGGCAACGCCTGGAAGGTGGCGGAGTCGGGGAATGGCAATGGTCAGCGTTGGTACGGGCAACGGGAAGATTACCTGTTCGTGTTCTACCAAGGCTGTATGTATTTGTCCCTTCTATGTTGTTCCAGCCTCAGAACATCAGTTCTTTCATGTTAAAAAAAAGGTGTTTTTTTGCAGATAAAAGAAAATGCACATGTTTTCATCGTGCGCGAAGATCGTGAAACATACCTCGTTAAGGGTTCCCTACATCGTCTATGACGTCCTTCTGTGATGTTAGGTGAGGGCAGAGATGTCAACGTCGCTGACACTAATTTGACGCTCACTTGCGATTTACAGTGGATGGCAAACGTGAAATAGTTAGGTCTGTAGGGCGCGCCGCGACTACTTTTGTGCTTCATCAGGGCTTCGAGCGCATCATGTGGATATTCAGGCTTTAATATCGTTATTGCAATGTGCTCCCTAAAGTCAACAGCTAAAAAGTTGATTAGAATATCACTGTTAGGGTAAGGTGGGTCAAGATAAGGCATGCGGCAAGATGCCACATTTTTTGCTCGACGTCGCCTGTCTCAGAGAAGTGTTGCTCCTTGTGCTTGAAACTTTACTAATAGGCGGCTCTAAGTGCCTGCTATATCGGACGTGCGACGGGAAGAGGGTGGGTCGTGGGCAAGGGTGCGATCTAGCAGGTCTGCTAAACGACGTATGTCATCCCGCAAGGGATAGAGGTCGGAATTGTCTTGGGACTGCGCAAGCGACGGCTGGCAGTGCATAGCATTGCTTGATACAGATGCCAAGTTGGTAGAAAAGCTGGAATCCGCGTGCAGTGGCATGGCTTTGTCCGCGCGGGATGCCAGGGCTGCTAGATTCGTGGTGCCACTGCGACAAAGAGGGCAGGCTGGACGGTAGGAGGTAACTTCGGGAAGAATAGCTCGCGGAGGAGCTTCTTATCAAATGAGGTATTTCCGAGGACTGCCTGCATGTGCCGGAGAAGGTCAGAAGGTTTGCAGCCTCCAAAGCCTCGCTTGAAATTATCTCTTGCAGGCACTGTGAGTCAGAGGGTTGGGATCTGCCGATCACGGCGGCCTTGAGTACGTCGTATGGTTCAAGGGCTGCAGGGGTGCTTAGGATGTCTACGATTTGGAGTAGGACGTCCTCAGGCAGCACTGATAAAACATGGTGGAACTTGATGATCTGCGATGTAATGTGGCCCAGCATGAAATGTGACTCAGCTTGCTGGAAGCATATCTCTGGCCTCAAACGAAAAAAAGGGTGTAGTTGAACTGTGAAATGTGCAACTGATGTTGTCTGCAGGTGCGGAGCAGAGGTTGGGGGGTTGTGGATCAGATGACCCTTGCACCACGTCCAGGTCACCACTGTGGAATGAGCGAGGCGTGTGACCATTCAGGCTGGATCAACTTCGAGAACTGGCTCGATCGTCTTTTATTCACCCACCGGCCGGGTAGTGTCCTTCGTTTTCTTCGCCGCACTGCTAATTAATGGTGTTCAGGGCTCATGCGTGTTTCCTGATACTGGTGGTCAGTACTTACTACTCAGCCCACAATTTTCGTGGGGCAAACGGGGCAGACAAGTTCATGCGGTTTCCCAATGGTCCCCTCTCCCATCGTCCGCATCCAGCGCTATCTGTTGAAAGATAACCTTGCCCAGCGCACCCAAGATCGGCCGCGCACTAGCACATGCATATAAACAAGGTACAACAACAAGGTATTTTTGTATTAAAGCAGCAGAAGAGAGTGCACAAGAACACTTGTATCATACATGGTGTTTCTTTTTATTCCGAATGGCTAGTGGAGCAGCGTGAATTAGTTGTTCGCAGGGCACATCTGCCAGGTGCTTCCAATATTAATGTAGTAGGTGATGAATAGTTTATGATAATTAGCTATGTTTAATTATTTCTGTAAAAGGGCATATTGCAACCACACATTGAAATACCGTAATTAAATAGTCATTGCTGCTTTCGCTAAGGATCGAATCAGTTTGCCCCCAAGGACAATTTCGGTTTGGAAATTGGATTAGGAGGAAAATGTATAAATGTGGCAGTTCTAAATTTCAGTTTCAATTTCAATGGCTGAAAATTTCAAGGAAATAAGTGTGGAAAACAAAGAGTTACGTATGGAAGTGGGCACACTGGGACACACTGCAGGGAAGTGCAAGCGGTTAAGAGAGCAGGATCGCCAGATCGTACAGCTTCAGCAGTACTCACGTAATGCAAATATTGAGATAAAGGGCCTTGCGTTTGCATCAGATGAAAACCTCCCAAATATAATTAGACGTATTGGTGAACTGATTGGTGAATAGATAGAGGTTGATGATATTGCTGCTTGCCACAGACTTGGACAAAAATCTTCAGACGCTCAGCCTGCGAACATTGTTGTACACTTTCAGCGAAGGGCAAAGCGTGACGCAGTATTAGCCAAAGCAAAAAGGCAACGCATTACTTGCACGAGTTTAAATATGCCGGTTAATGGTCCTATTTATATAAACTTTAAAATCCATTAACAGTAATGAATTAGCAATTAAAGTATGTGATAGCATCTGTGGTGAAGCTGCTACATGCGTGAAGTATATTGCAGAAATAATTAAGTGATATGGGAGGCTAGTGGAGGAACTTCATATTGTAGAAAAGCTTGAGCTTCGCAAAAAGAGCGGACGACGCAGGCTCCCTTCTGCGTGGTCCGTTCAATATGGAGATACCCCCACTGATTAATTTACGTCTGGCGGCGATGACCAGCTTCGTCCCTTCATTCGATAACATCACACCTATTCGCAACCTGGCAGACCTGCTACATATGTGCCTGTAGCAAGCGTAGTCATCTCCGCATTTTCCTTTTCATAGTTGTGTGAGACAAAATACCGCATCAATTGTTTTTAGATTAATAAATCGACAAGAATTGTCTCTTTAATGAAAAGCCCGTATATGGCGAGGTCGAACAATGGACATGATCTAACCAGCTTCATAGCAAATCCCATATGTAATATATTGCAAAAAGTACAGCCTCAAACATAATTAAAAAAAACAGTAGCTTGCATGACCGTGTAATAAAATTGTCAGACATTAATGAGTGAGATGTGTATGAAAAAGGGAGTCCCAGGTTAGAAGTTGTTGATGTCTTGTCTTATTCTCTCAATTGTACTAGATGTTTATCCCAGTCCACCTCTACATTCCCGAAAACCTTAGAGCATCGCACAGGATTTTCTGATACGAAGCCACTTTTTGCGAAAACATGTGAAAAGATAGGGCAGCGGCCTGCATGTTAAGGCATCACACCCACCATTGAATCCCAACATTCCCGCAAGCATAACATCCTAGCAAATCTCTGTATTTGTTTAAACACAGTTGGTACGGCACATTGTTTTTACATGTTCCTTGGAAAATATAAATAAACAAATTCACTACTCTGCTGCTGTCCTGTCAGCTTTACAGAGCAGCTTCGAATTTCACTAAAAGCCACGTGTGAAACCTAGATCAAACTAGTGTTGAAGGTCCATATAGGTCTTAGATATATACTATAATTATTACTAGATCATATGTCAGGCTTAGGTCCTGGTTGGTAGCAACGCAATTGATTCTTATTAAAAATTGGTGCAGGAGGTGGCCAACTGTTACATGGAGGTTCAGTTTATTACTTTAGAGACATACACATAAGGTACGTGTGTACCGGCAGATAGTTCGAAGGAGACTGCCCTTAGCGTTTGCACTTAAGTGCGTGAGAACGAAGTTCACTTGACAGCGTCCGGCCTCCGGACAGTGTTTCGGGCAGGTGTGCGTGCGTGTGCCGAATAACCGCTAACATGAGCTCACATGACCGGTTGATATGAGGCGTACGCAGCACTTTTCCCCGCCCATGAAAAGTGGTCAGTGGTGTGACCTGCGCCGCGGTCGGAGTGAATATCGATGTCCATCGGTTTCTGTCGACTCCGACGTGTCATCTGTGGCGTCATGGGCCGCGTTGGACGGGTCGGATGCGTGGGCTGTATAACTTTCGGTAACCGCGATATGTGCGCCGTAGCGTGTCCCCATCTTGTCAAGGTGGCGTGTGACTATACCCTCGGCCGTTTGTACTTTAGCCATGCGACTTCCAGGCATTCATACCGGTGGATCGCATTGTTTGCGCACGTAGACAGGTGCTCCAGGTTTCAAACGACTGTCCACATCTTACTGGGTTGTCTTTTGGTTTTTGAGCACATCAGCCTGGATGATATCCAATCGACTATGTGGCAGAAAGTTGAATAACATTTCCGCAGGAGCCTTTCCCCCATGAGCAGCTGATGGTGTCCTTCTGTGGCTATGTAGCCAGCGTTGGAGTCGGATTTCCAGAGCTCCGTCCGTCAGCTTTATAAAGGCTTCTTTTACGTTTCTG
Source organism: Ornithodoros turicata (assembly GCF_037126465.1). NCBI lineage: Eukaryota > Metazoa > Arthropoda > Arachnida > Ixodida > Argasidae > Ornithodoros > Ornithodoros turicata. Next base: position 447,996 of record NW_026999359.1, read on the forward strand.
ACAGCCCGTTCTGCAAGTCCGTTTGACTGCGGATGATAAGGAGCTGTTTGCATGTGGCGAGTCCCATTTCGCTTTATGAATTCTTGGAAGGCCGCACCTGCGAATGCGATGCCCTTGTCAGTTAGGATGCACGTTGGTAGTCCGAAGCGGGCCCATACGGGCCCTCGACGGTCAACGATCACCTCTGTAGTTGCAGATTTTGCTCGGATACCCACTGTCCAACCAGAATGACTATCCACAATGACTACTATCATTTTCCCTTTAATCGGGCCCGCATAGTCCATGTGCATGGGGGTCCACGGTTCGCCGGACGATGGCCATGCCAGTGGCTCTTGAGATGATGGTGATGATGCCGCCTGCTGGCACATTGGGCACGAACGTACTCGTTGTTCCACGTCCCCGTCGATTCCCGGCCAGCAAATCAGGATTCTGCTGAATACTTTTGATGCAAATTCCCTGGTGTATACCGTGAAGCTCGCGAGCAGAGCGTTTCTTGCTCGTTCTGGTATCACTATGCGCTGTCCGCGCAGTATCACGTCTTTTTCAACGGACATTTCATGACGTCTCGGCCAGTATGGTTCTAGATCAGGGTCGTCCAGTTTTATAGGTCAGTCGTTCACGATCCTAGCTTTCAGCTTCTGCATAATAGGGTCGTTGAGTGTCATATCCACAAACTGCTTCCCCGATATTGGGCTCGCGTCGAACATGTCAAGAGCATGGATTGCTGTGTCAGTTGTTCACTCGGGATGCACGTAACACTGAACTGGAAGCCGGCTAAGAGTATCAGCGCTTCCATTGTTTGCCCCAGCCATGTACTTCAGTGTATATTGGTAACCAGCCAGTATCAAAGCCCAACGCTGTATGCTTCCGGCAGCTACAGTCAGAACAGGCTTGTTTTCACCAAGAAGTCCCACTAGTGGCTGATGATCAGTCTTCAGGACGAATTTTGTAATGCCGAAAACGATAGCCAGTGCTTTTTTTACAGGTGGGAATAGTTCTTCTCTGCATCACTTAATGTTCTTGATCTGAACAGTCCCAGCAAGGAACGTAGTTCGTTCACATCCCTGGGCGGCATAGCCATAGAAATAGCATCAATTTTTAGTTCTGACAGATGCAGTCCATTTCCGTCAATTGTGTGACCCATGTACTTACGTGTTCCTTGCCAAACTCGCACTTCTCACGTTTCAGACGACACCGTACTCCCTGAATACTTGGAATTCCTTCTTAAGAGTCTGGCCGAATTTATATATTTTTTTAAGAAATCAAGACATCATCCAGGTATACTTGACATCCTGGTATGCCGCGTTCCATTTTCCTTTGAAACAAGGCGGGCGCCGATGCGATTCCAAACGACAGTCCCTTGTGCATTCTTATAACTGCAATTTTCCATGACTATTCGTCAAGGGGAACTTGCAAGTATGCATCGCGGAGATCGAGTTTTGAAAATCAATATCCTCCTCCCACTGAAGCGAATAAGTCGTCCACCTTTGGCAGCGGGTACAGTTCAATTGTGCATGCCAGATTAAGTGTAACCTTAAAATCACAACAAATACCCACTGAAATGTCCTTCTTCTGCACAGGTACAACTGGCGTCGCCCAGAGCGAGTGGCTGACAGGTGTGATGATCCCTTCACTTGACAGTCTGTCTAGCTCTTCCGCTACTTTGTCGCGCAATGCGTAAGGCTGACATCTTTCTTTGAGGTTCTTTGGCGTGGTTTCGAGACGCAGGTGAATATGTACAGGTTCTCCTTTCATCACCCTTACGCCAGGATCAAATAAGTCGCTGAAGTCACTTGCGAGGTTTCCGATCGTGGGATCACGCGCTGTTCGCAGGACGTTGATGTTGTGATTCGGAATACTAGGCTTATATAAGGTCCTTTGATACCAGGGCTGGTCCGGAACAACCGACCACATATAGCTGTCGTTAATCTCTCAACCCAGGTGTTCAACTGGTAGTCTGAGAACACCGAGAACAGGCGAAGTTCCAAGGTAGCACGACAGTTTAATGTCGCATGCCGAAATAACCGGCCATGCCGTGGCATGCCTCCTGTAGACGTCTTCACTGATCACACAAACTGAAAATCCTGTGTCGAGCTCCATATCTAACACAACTCCAGCCCACCTCAATTTGAGCATGATTGGCTTCATCTTACTTGAAGATGGTCCCTTTAGAGTGTACAGCTGTGCGCTCTAAAGGTACCACCTTCAAGTTCAATCAATTCAAGACCAATCTTCCCACTGTAACTTTGATTACATAGGTTAATACGATGCAGATTGGCCAATACATGTCCGCCCGAACCGGCTGCGTCAGAAGAAATGTCTGTTTACGCAGCCGTACGTGCTTTTTCTCTTCGAACCCTGGATGGACTTCGCTCATTCATCTCCTCCTGTTGCGTCTGTTCCCTTTGCGGGGCCTGTGTCGGTGGGTTACAACAAGGGACTCTTGTGCTATCCTCTCAGTATTGTGTGTTCCTCAAACTCAAGGAAATGTTACCTCCTGCTATATATACATAACCTATGTTCCTTGCCAAGATGGGAAACTTGTTGTTGTAAAGGTATAGTATTAGCTTTCATTCCACAAAGCCTGTAGTGTTGGTGAGAGACAAGAACGGTGAGAACCATGCGCTTATTTCGTTTTGCTTTATGGTACGTTCAGCATCGTCAGCTAGTCGGTTTCATGTTTAGTAAGTTGCTCTATAAGACGTGCATCTATTGTGTCACATCAAAGATACGCATAGTACGATATGGAATAAGCGAATAGTGATTTCACATGAGCATGCCGCTCCTCAAAATGTGATTTCAAGGAACTCGTTACACTATGTACTGAACCACTGAACCAACATGTTCCCCTGAATATCATGACTTGGTCATCTGACCTGATGTATATACGTGCATATAAGATGGCTGGTGCCTCTCTACCACCTGTAGACTTCTCCTTCTCATTCCACTTTCAAGCGTACACCCTCGTTCTTTCAGCTCTCTTACCTTTCAAATGAATTTTTCTCACCCGTTATTCTCCTCTCTTTCCAACTTTGTTGTTACAAAAATTGTCTCGTCACACGTTTGTTGCCAATGTTGTGTACATGCTGTGTTGTGCACATGTGTTATACATTATGGCAACAACTTTAACTACAGCACTAACTACACTCACTGTCACTCATTAAATCAGGTTTGGGAGCTTTGCATGTCGTGTTACCCTAGGTTTGCAAATCCTTGGTTTCAAATGGTGACGTCGTGAAGCTATCCCACAAATAATGTTGCATGGCCATGCATACATGTGGTAAGTCTCAGTATCACTATGGTCACTCAATACTGTTGATGCTAATGATGCAGTGACACATATTGTGAAGCGGATGCTGCAGAATGTTGTGTTTGGCTTGCGTACATGCGTGAAATGGTATGTCATGAGCCTATATGATGAGATGCTGAATTCAGTATATTGAACAAACCTCGTACACCATGCGGGGCAGGGTTCATGGCAATGAATCCAATACTATTAATAAACGACTTACAAGTGTGTGACTTACACTCGTTTTTACACATTTTAACTTTCTTGGGTACGCTTTACCTCAAAACCGTTATCCTGGAATGGGGTTATAGCAGTAACATGAAGTGCAAAAATCGCGAGTCCTTTTTAATCGCAGAATTCCTCTATCTGAAGGCTCACAGTTTGAACATCCACGGATGCCCACTACTATTGTTTAGCCCGTAATATCATTTTTCTCGTAAAATAAGATAATGAGAAACAGACACACACGCACACACACACACAAATTGTAAAAGACAGTCTCATTTTTTCTTTTCGTATTTTCTTGATTCGTCTCTCACCTAAGATCGGCTCCGTCTTCACGTTCTCACGGTCCACTGGTCAGCTTTGTACTCCGTTTTGTCCTCTTTGTGTCTTTGAACTCTTTTTATTATTAACTGTATTTGCATCCTTTGCATCACCCTGTTACCCCTTAGCGCCAAAACATCCACGTCAAGTGTGTGCCTGTACCGTGTTCATATTTTTGTAACCTGAAGAAGTCAAGCCTCGTGCACGAAAGTGTTGTTTACCATGTGTAAATAAATAAGTTGCTCCTACCGTTTAATATCACTCTTTGGTTAACTCACCACCTGCAACTTGACATCGCCTATTTTTCTGCCTTCGCGGAAATATTCGCGGAAAAAATACAGTGTGTTCATTAGGCTTCAGACTATTTAGTTGAAATATTGTTGTTTCCACTTCCGAGCAAAATACTTCTCTGCAATATATTGCTTCAGGAAACTTTATATTACAGCATGATCAACGTAACTTGGTGCCTTTCAGTTCACTCGAGAAGTGAAGCGGTTTTGACCTCATAATGGCAGAAAGGCGAGCTGGTACATAATTCCAACAGCGAAACTAGAGACACGGAAGAAAAAGAAAAGACGACACAATCTCCTATCCGTTAAATTGTCGATCTCATAAGTCTATATGAATGATGCTTCCGGTGATAGATGGCTAGATTACCTGGAGCAACCACGAAATAGGCAAGTAAAGTGGTGTTGTGCACTTGTAGGTAAAGTTTGCTTGAGCATGAGGAGAAGACACAAAGACAAGACTGAAGGGACAAACTCTAACCATCAAAATCCCACATTATTCCACAAGAAGGACTCCAGGTATGACAAAGAAGGCGTCAGGTTGACCGACGGATGGCAATTACAGGCCTGGTTACGGGTTATTTCGTCGACCTTCGAAACGACACGTGATGTGTCATACTTTACGCTGTACATACCCCACATCTGAGTCTCAAAGGGGACACACATTCGGAGCAAGAAGAGCAAATCTTTGGGTTTGTTGATTAGCGCTCGTCCCGTGTCAACATCCGTCGGTACTCGTCTTCCTTCGGGAACTATTCATCCCAAGCAGCACGCCAATATTGGTCCAATATTGCACCCATGTTTGCTGCTAAGATTACCAATATTGGTCCAGTATGAGCTGCCGATCTGGGACCAATATGGGGTGCAACAAGGCTACATATTGCGCCAGTACTGGAAGCCTATATTGGCAAGCCCATTCTGCATATATTGTGCCAATATTTTCGTGATAACTCCAACGGTGGGTCCGCGTACTAATAATGCATTATCAATTATAATATGCACCATTGGTATTACTTCTCTGTTTTTGGCGTTTTTGTTTGTTTCTGGAGATCATCTTATTGATCAACGTTGCGTCGCGTCACAGAAACAGCACTACACCGCCTCAAGAACGAAGAAACAGCTCAGCAACTGTTGCTCACACTCACACTGCTTGCAGCAAGTTGAAAGCATTTAGCATTACAGAACAGACATCCCTTCCTGTCAAACATTGTGTTTTTTTTACTTGACCTTCCGCTATTCCCCTATCATTAGAGGAACCAGTGACATCTAAGCCTCAATGAAGCGTCAGCTCAGTGTCGTGCGCATGCGCATTAGTTGTAGGACGCGTGATTTAGTTCAAGCGATCACGCTTTCAGTCGGTTCGACCGCCATCGCGAAGCAAGATGGCTGCTGTTCGCAACATGTGGAAACTGCAGTTGTTGAGTTGCAGTGCATGTCATGGTGCGTGCCACATATGTTGGCTGTTTCGAACAATGTGTATCATCTGCGGGAAGTTGTTGGATGTAACGACATATTGATTTGGACATTTCACACGCTTCAACGTCCAGTCTTGCGTGCTGCTCGGTCACTTGGTACCACCATACCAACATGGTTAAGTTACACTCTCTGCATTTTTAATCAATATGGGGTGTTACAAGGGCATTATGGGGCTCAGACATTTTCCTCCTATTGGTTCAAACTTAATAATATGGGGCCCATATTACCGAATTTTCCCCATGCTGATCCAAACCTGGCAATAGTAGGCCTGTGTTGGCAAGTTTGGGCCAATAGGGAGGAAATTCTGGCACAACGGGTTCCATACTGGACCCGTATTTGCCAATGTCCAGCCAATATAGGTCCATTTTTGTGTGCTGCTTGGGACAGTATGTTAGGCTTAGGCTATGTTATCCCCAACAACACGCTGACATCCCTCACTTATCCTGAGGATGTCATTGCGGGACAGCGGTGACATCCTGGGAATATTCCCACATGATCCTCAATTTGTTAGAAAAGTTTTAGAATGAGACTTCAGAGATGGTCCTAGGAACAACATGTGGGGACAAGACTGGGATACTCTCAGGAGCACTATATGATTATGTAAAATTCTACAGTAAATCTGCTTTCATTTCTCACTTTTAGAAGTGTGCAGACGTTTACACTGGAAACGGACTCTCTCTTGCGGACTCACGGAGTCTCTCATTTTTTATTGTCTTTCGATAACGAACAATGAGTGCCGTGGTATAAAAAGCAAAAAATATAAAAGGTCATGTGTCACTAAGTGTAAGACCAAGACAGCCGACTTTGAAAGGAATATCCAACAGTGACATTTCCTTTCGCAGATACAACATATACCATATATTGCTTATCTTGCGAACTCTCACATGTGCGAGAGCCCTCCTAGCATCGCAGTCAAAACCAAGGGTGAGGTACCTAAGTTTAATTCAATTTCATGTATAAGTAACACACCAGTGACAAATTGCTTGGAGTAGAAGGATACAACCAAGGTAGCGTCCGTGTTTCCTACCTAGTTGATTTAAAACATCCAGCGAAAGTCAAGCACGCGCTGTAATATGCCATCACTTTTCTGTATCTTCCACGGAAATGCTCCGTGCAGCATCCTGTCAGGGACATTGCACGGATGTTCATGGCAACAAGATCACAATGAAAGGTCTAGCAAGCTATATTTTATCGCACATTGAACCCAGTGCATCGAGTATCCGTTGAAATCATTCAGTTTGTATCCCTGTATTTTCTCTTTCTATTCTACTATTCTCTCTTTGTAATATTTTGTAGTTTATACATGATCACTGCTGATTTGATTGCATTTGGTTATGAGAAACAAACTGAAACACTAATTAATGGGCGCAGGCATAGAAATGCACATCACATTATTAAACTAATTTACTTCTCCTATATATGTCCTCCGGCTGGCGGCCGCAGGATGTACGCAAATGACTATCACTGGAAGATCCAATGATGACACTCTCCAGATCTCCTCCGGACATCTCATCACGGACGAGGACGTGATGACACTTTGAGGACGTCCTGAGGATCGCGAGTTTTCTTGGGGATGTTGGGTTGGGTTGGGTTGGGTTAGGTTAGGTTAGGTTCGGTTGGGTTGGGTTGGTATAGGGGTTATAGTAGTTATGTTGAGGATCTGATATCTCTGATTCCATTTAAATCCACAAACGAGGCTCGCAGACTTGATATGGATTTGATTGGTGGCTTTATTATGAGTAGAACTAGGAATAAATAACACTTTCAATGAGAGATTTGAATTTAGGTTGAATCACTTTGTTTTGTAGGGATTTAGATCTGGATTGAATCACATTTTCACTCAGAGATTTGGATTTGAATTTCCCCCTGCGAAATGAGACTTCTACCTCGACCATAATTTGCCATGGAATTCAGCCTACATGGATGAGCGACGTGCACGGTGGCGTGACTGCGCCTCATTCCTTCATAGTTTCTTCATGTGTGCGCATGTGTGTGCACGACTGTGGCGCAACGCTTCCTCCGGGTCTGGCCACCCCTGCTATACTCTGTAGTGTAACGCTGACCATAAGTTAATTACACCTCCATATTCTGGCAAATGAACCACTGAGAAAACCTCGGTGACTTTTCAGAAGACAAAAAGTTGTACTTAGGTGGTACGGCCCGAAAGCTGCAACAACATTTTTGCGTGCTGCTTACGATAATTCACGGCCTATACTTCATGAGCGAACAAAAAGAAACGCTATGTCCCATCTTATTCTTCCAACAGTGCACCCATTTCTGCAGTGCTGTGCCATCCTGCTGCTCTCCCATCTCTTTATGTCACAGGGTTATTTGCATTCGTTCGTATTTCCTGCATAGTAAGAAATGTATCACTTGCCATGTGCACCGTACCGTTTCCCACAGCACAATATTCGTTCTGCAATCAAATTCATTTCTTTTATACCACTGTGCCAATCTGAGAGCTCCGCTGAAGCAAATGTCCATATTTCACCTCTGTTAGGAATTCAAGATTCTGTGTAAAAACTCGAGCTTCGAAAACTGTGGTCGTTTTTGTAACCGCTCCACAGCAGTTCAGCAGTGTTAGTTCTTCTTCCGGTTTGGCGATGGATTTGAAAGATCCGGATTTACGAAGGTATTTCATTTGGCGTGCTCAAAATAAATGCGGATTTAAATTAATTTCATTTACTCGAATAAATTCAAATCCGAATGTGACGTGGACTTGATTTAGCGTCTTCCGCAAAATGCCGATTTTTGTTTAAATCCGAACTGACTCCACAAATCCCCAAGGTTGGTATGTAAGCAGCAAGAATAACACGGAGGGAAGAGTTTACTGCTGATTCTCAACCAACTCCATTTGCTATGCAACACACGTTTAAACACAAATTACAAGGTACACGGTGGATCGAGAACAGAATATATCGACGTGCATACAATAACTTTGCATCTGTTTCTACTGCTACATGGCAGCCTCGTTGCTTATATCGGTCACTATCACATGATGCTATTGCGCTTTTCAAAACGCTGAAAGGTACAAGAACGCACACAAAAAAGGAATAGGTTCTGAGGGAGTAGAAGGCAATTGTATGCTTTTACATTACACTTACTTGTGCTTAGCTTATGAAATAAGTTGAGGTCGAGGAGGATCGCCACAACGTGTCTGCCTGGATGGCAAGACAATGCAATAAATTAAAAAAAGCGGTTTGTTGGTGACTTGCTTTCACCCCGCTGTGCTGCACATTTTCATTTTATTGAAAATAGCGGTAGCTGTAGTGGAGAAACAGTCGCTGGCTGCACGAATTTGCTGAGGAAATATTTTCCGCACGAGCGACTTAAGATATAGTGATACCGCTACTCCAATAGTGAAAGAAGTAGCGAATAGGTAGCGCTACCACTAGCGAAAGTGCAATGACGTAGCTCAAGTGTGCGCGAAGCTGCATATATATATTCTCATTGGTAACAATGAAGTAAACAAAGGACGCTGAGCAGAAAGCTGCCGACAGAATGAACGCTATGTGTAACGCGAGCGCGAGCAGAGAACTGAAAGTTGCGTATCGCTTAGAAATACGTCACTACGTGATTCCAGTGCAAACTACGGCATTTGTGCGGATGGAAGGGCGAAGTGGAAAACAAACGTTATAAGTTATTCAACTTGATTTCCTCTAAAATATCTCGGGGGGGGGGGGGGCTGTGACGAGCATTCTAAATCATGTAACAACTGTTTCTATGAAATTGATGTCGCAGTACAGATCGTCCTTTTGCTAATTCATTTCGGCGCGCATTATCATACGTAGGCGACATCCTTTTCGATATGATGGCGTACGGCCTTACCGCACAAAGTTCATTGATTTGAAGCACTTGGAAACATTTGCTGCAAACAGTGCACCATTTCTCTTAAGTGCGGCTCATGTTACATTGGCCACACTAAACGCGGTACAATGATCACTAACGCGAACATTGTCCGAACCTTTGAAGAAATTGTTGAACTTTCTTAACTAAACAGACAGCTGTGTTCTTGCTCCTACTGGTATTGTGTTCCATTTAGACTTAATGTCACGTTAGTCCACAGTCTAAAAGTCGACACGCCCCGAGTCATTTCGAAGGCCTTCGAAATAATCTGTTGCCAACTTTGTATTAGCCAAATATCGGTCATTCTGCCTCCTGCTTTGATGAATCTCATTTCACATTCACGCTGTGCTTCTTTTTGAATTAATGCTTGATATTGTAGGGTTTTCCCTTCTTCAATCTTGTCGTGACTTCTTCTCATGGCACAAAAAAAAAAAAAAAAACATACCTGCAAGTTACGTAACTAGCTGTCTCCAGTACTATCAAAGGCCTAAAGGGAAATAGTACGACTGGGAAGCAAACCGTCACAAGTTTCTTATGCTGGACTTGGAATTCACCTAGTGAGTTATGCTCATTACGTAGTAGAATAACAAGCGTCGTCTACTAATTTCGTCACCCTCGGAACATTGCTCAAGACAGCAGAGGAAGAACAAAAAAAGAGAAAGAGGATACTTCTTTATACAGCGGTTCCACGTGACGAAAAAAAAACTATAATGTAGATCTGAGAGCGGCCGGCGATTTGCGCGACTCGAAACGACGGTTTTCCCCTGGTTATTACCATTGTAATTGTGAATGCAGTTTGCAATAGAACTGGATAAATCCCGCACCTACCTCCCAAGGTTGGCTTGGGAAATGTCGCAGCTAAATTGAAATAATTCGATTTCTTGCGAATTAAGTTTGTTCAAAGTGCTCAGAACACATGACAACATCTCTCCCAAGGTAAATAGCGTTGACCGCATAGTGTTCAGAAAAGTAGATTTTCGAAGGCGATTTTTTTTCAGGTTATGTGAACCACACTTAGAATCGCAAACCAAATGAAACATATATAATTCAAATCAAAAATATATGTAACACACATCGGAAAGCATAGAGCAGGTAAAAGAGATCTGCTCCAAATTGTCTGATCTGTACATTTTATTTTATTTGTCGTTTTATTTTTTTAATTTTTTGGTAGCGTACGGCACTCATATGTCACAACTATTGCGTGATAAACGTTTCGTGATGATTCTCGCAGGGGGAAAGTAAAATATCTTACCGAGAAGTTGAAGATGACACATTTTCCGAGCTTTCGAGCTTCATTCTCATATCCCATGTCGTACCACAAGTCATCCTGCGTATATTGTTCCGGTACTCTAGTGACGCCCGAGTCTCTTCTTATGACTCCTGAGTCCATTTGGATCGAACAGGTCGAGGCCCTAACGAAATAAATAGAAACCACAATTCATTATCGACAAGTGCACTTTAGGTTATATTGTCAGCTGAAAATAATATTCGCTCGTATACACCAACTTAGCAGTTGCGCTTTAACATTTATTTACAAGGTTCAGGTTCACCGAGTTGATGTTCTGAGGCTGGAACACCAGGAAGGACAAATACATCCTTTTCGGACGATACTTTTGCTCGAGAACAATGAGCGGGAAAATGTGAAATTGAATAAAACCTCCTGAGGACAAAGCGCAATCCTTCCTGAGTCTGTGGGACCTGCAGCACTGCAGCAGGCGACAAACAGCGTGTATCGTGGCGGCGAACAGTGCGTCTGTAGCCATGAAACATAAATGTAATCAAGTTTCTTGTGAAGGAGAACGTCAAACCAGCTGAGCTTTTGTCAAGATAAGAGTCACAGTACCGGGAAGAAACGATGTCAAGACGAAGAGTCTTAAGTCTTACCGCTACTCATGGTATGGCAGAAAATTCATCAAGGAAGAAATCGACAACTGGCTTAAGTTAGGTTTTATTCGAAAATCAGAGTCTCATTGCGCTTCCCCATTTTTCATTATTGATCAACCATCTTATCCGTCAACGCTCCGTAGACTTGTTGTTGACTACCGCAAGCTAGATGAGAAAAAACATCGAAAGAGTATATAGTATGCCTCAAACTCGCTACTGTTGACGGAGTAGAGAAAGGAAAATGCTTTTTCACTATGGACATCAAGAAAGGTTACTTAAACATCAAAATAAGGGAATCTGACGAACATAAGACAACTTTCATTACACCTGACGGTCTCTACGAATTCGTTCGAATGACTTTTGATCCAACTGGCGCTCCCGCCACTTGGCAAGCAGTACTGGATGAAGCATTTCATCTCCTCAAATGGAAGGACGTTGTAATTGTCTATTTCGATGACATCTGTATCTACACTTCCACCATAGACGAACATCTCGATGTTCTTGACTAATATATGTTCATACTGGAAAATGGTGATCAACAAGTGTCAGTTCATTCAAACATACATTTTACTGTGTTATCTTGTATCCCGGCGTCGGCAAAATGGCGCCCCCATCGCCCGGCAGCAGCCGCAGTAGCCCTCTCCTGCATTCACAATGGGGTCGCAGCAGGAGGGAGACCCCAAGGTATAGCTGTGCGTGGCTTTCCGGTGTCTGGCGAAAGGGGGATCCTGGCGGTTCGGTGTACCCAGAGGTTGTTTAGGACCATTCAGGGCCCCTCTGGGAAAGCAACACACCGCTTTGGCCCCTGCTTCCCATAGACGGGTGGTCCTGGAAGGGCTGGCCAGGATTATTCAACTAATCGCCATCTCTCCTTCGCCGATGGCACACCTTCAATATGGAATGGGTGCACATCAAAAAGCCCATCCCAGCCTGCCACGCAAGACATGGATCTCGACGATGACGACATGTCATCGTCGAGCCTTCCGTGCACACCTTCCCAGGGTAAGGAACAACGAAGTACAGGAGGCCGAGGCAGGGGAGAGCGCAAGCATCCCCCACCGAGGGCACAACCGCCTTAACACACCAAATCTCTTTGATCCTTTTGCTTTTATTCACCACACATTCATTATGGGACAGGTAATCCTCCAGTGGAACTGTCGAGGCCTCTTTTCAAACGTAAATGACATTTTTTGAAAAATACAATGCAATCTGGTTTTGCTTACAAGGGACGTATCTGAATGAACAAAGTGTAAACCCATTTCGCAGACACAATGATTTCAGAAAGGATCGTATTAACGCTACACGTACATCTGGAAGTGTGGCTGTGGTCCTTCCACTATCTACACCTGCAAAACACATTCTGCTAGTTACACATTTGGAAGCAGTAGCTGTCCAGGTCTGCCTGGACAGGGTCCTTACGATATGTCCATTGTACCTGCCCCCTTCAGTAGTAATACAACAGAGAGATTTGGAACAGCTCTGTGACCAACTTCCTCAGCCATACCTAATTCTAGGTGACCTGAATGCCCACAATCCCTTGTGGGGCACTTCAAAGCTAGATGGTCGGGGAAAAATGGTAGAAAGGTTATTCCTTTCAAGAACAGTTTGTCTACTAAACACAGGATTACATATATGTATAAACTCCTCAACACAAAGGTTTTCATCCTTAAACATATCTCTTAGTACTCTTTCCCTTCATAATTCTATTGACTGGACCGTTGAACAGAATCCTCGTGGGAGTGAGCACTTCCCCGTGGTCATCGCAATTCGTCGTTCCACAGACACGTTTCTTACACGACCACCACGATGGAAACTGTCCAAGACTGTCTGGAGCTTGTTCCAAAAGGAAGCCAGTCTTGTGGCACCATCTTTAGCTGGTAGGTCTGTTGATGAAAAATGAAAGTCACTGAAAAGGTTAGCCAGCAGTAGGACTCGAACCCACATCTTCTGGATCACTGGTCCAGGGCTCTACCAATTGAGCTAAGCTAACACGCCTTTTCAGCGACTTCCAGGGTGCGTCATCAGAAGGGACAAACCAGTCACTCTCTCTCAGCCTATTTCAGCCTCCGAACATCAGTGCTCTCATAGGTCTGTTCAAGATTCAAATCGTTTTGTCATGGGGATAATTATAAATGCTGCTGAGCGATCTATCCCGCAGACATCTGGCCCTCTCCCCAAGCGTCCCAAACCTTGGTGAACAGATGAATGCGTGAAAACGCGGAAAGATCTTTAAACAGCTACACTTCTTCTAGAGTTGTTTGGGACAGAGTTAGAAAAATTAAGGGCGATCACACAGGATTCGCAATACCTGTTACAAGTTAACGGAGCACCTTGCAAAAACATCAGTGAACAGGCCGATGTCCTTGGCGAGCACTTCCGAAACGTCTCCAGTTCGTCACATTACAGTAGAAGCTTTATAAAAATTAAGCAAACTGCTGAAAAAGCAACAACTCAAAGCAGTGGAGGTGTGCAACATGGCCTGTGCAACATGCCTTCGACAATGACTGAACTCTTAAAAGCTCTGTCAATAACAAAGCAAACATCACCTGGACCACATCGTATAACATATTCCATGCTCTAGCATTTGTCTAAAAGTTCCCAAGAAGAACTACTATATTTCTTCAATTTGATTTGGCAAGAAGGGCGCCTCCCTTTCAATTAGAAGATAGTAACAATCATGCCGCTTTTGAAGCCAGGGAAAGAAGCTTCAAACCCAACAAGCTACAGGCCTGTAGCACTCACGAGTTTCTTAGGAAAGACATTCGAACGAATGGTGAACAGCCGCCTTGTTTATTACCTAGAACAACATAACCTGCTTTGCAGATACCAGTGTGGATTACGGGCTGGCTGTTGTACCACTGATCGTCTTGACCCAGACGTGGGGCTCGAGCTCGTTCGTTCGATGACGTGGAGGACGTGGCACGTTCTATTTTTTTTCGTTCCATTTTAGTGTGTCAAGTCTTGTTTCAGTGTGATACCGCCGGATTGTGGTACTTCAATTTCTTCGTGTTCTTTCATTTTTTTCTTTTTGTATCTCGCTTTGTTGGGGCAGCATTTTTGCTGCTCGTTTTGTTTGAGTATTCTAGTTGTGCCCGGTGCCTGACCCGTGGAGCTGATGGACCGTACACCGCCTCGCGGGTACAACCTCCGGAGTGGAGGAAAAGCTCCGGTACCCCAACGGTCCCACTCGGAGGAGCGGCCGGTACACGTCGCCCCGGCGCCTACGGAGCCGAGAGGACCGGCCAACGATGTGAAGGCACCTGCCGTGCCTCCATCCCAAGGTACGTCGACTACGGTACCTGCAGTGCCACAGTCAGACACCACAGCAACGGCAGAGCTTCTGTCACGTATGGCAGAGCTGTGCTCGTTGATGGCGCGACGCCTTGATGCCGGGTTGGTTTCGCCGCCGCAGGCACAAGCGCCCGTCCGACTGACAATCCCTGATCCTACCTTTTCAGGGTATACCGATAGAAAGTCAGTCGCAGACTTCTTAGATGACCTTACCGCCTATCAGGCTGGAATGGGAGTCTCAGAGGAAGTCCTGATCCAACGTATCCTGCAGGTTGCTTTGGTAGGAGACGCCGCCCGCTGGCTTCGACTGCAGTCGAGGTTCACGTCCTTGCAGGACTTCAAGCAGCGGTTTAAAAACGAATTCCTTCCCCCGGATTACGAATATCGTATCCTGGAGGAGCTGCACAAACGTACTCAGCATCCAGATGAGACGTTGGCAGAATTCGTACGGGCCCCACGTTGGGCGCCATTTGTGGGAGCCTATTCCCACTCTCGGGGGCAAAGCCCGTTCATTCGACTCCCGTGGAAAGCGAGTCACAAATGCAAATACAAGATATACTTAACAACCGCTGCTTTAATGACTCACATGCTACAGTCTGTTCCTGCGCGCTTCCAGGTCCACCGTGTTGAGGTCCGTTACCGTGTGCTTCCACGTCCACACTACGTTGAGAACCCTTCGTCGTCCTCCCTTTTTACCACCTGTCACTAACTTCCTCGTCGTCCTCCAACCTCCCAACTTGTTCGTCCTCTTTTTCCCCACAGTCTGGAAACCACTATTCGCGAAACCATCGCTAAAAAGCAACTTTGTGTATCAATCTTTTCTTGACCTAGAAAAGGCATATAACACATCTTGGCGATACGGCATATTGCTTGATCTCAAATCGTGCGGAATACGCGACCGCCTCTTGCAGTGCATTTTCGAATTCCTCAGTGGAAGAACGTTCAGGGTGCGACTCGGCACAACCCTTTCCCGCCCGTTTGTACAAGATAATGGCGTTCCGCAGGGATGTGTGTCACCCTGTTTCTTCACAAAATGAACTCTGTTGCCAAAGCGACACCCGCGACTATCACGTACACACTCTATGTCGACGATTTACAGATTTCATGTTCATCGTCTAACTTAGTCGCATGCGAAAGACAGTTACAACTTGCCATTAACAAACTGAGTAAATGGTCCGCTGAGAACGGCTTCAAGTTTTCAGCAGACGAAATTGTGTGCGTGCCTTTTTCAAGGCGGAGAGGGGTGCTGCCAAACCCATCTCTTCATATGTGAGACAGCCGTGGGTGTGTAACCGTTTAATGACTGTGACATGAGATGCAGGGTAGTAAACATGCTGTGATCAGTACGCAGCCAAGTCCAGAATGAGAACATGAAGTACGCGCTCTCGCACTTCTTCGTTAGCCACCAGTGGCGCCACTACAATACCTCCCCCTTTAGTCGACAGCATGACGATCCCGTAAGGGGTAGCGGCGTACACTGCTGTCCGGTTCTGTTGCTTCGTTTCCTGGTGCCGACGTTGGCCTGCGAACGAGAGACAGTTCAGTTGATGTCTGGTTGTCGCCACAGTAGGTGAAGGTGTCATCGACTTCTGGGAATGGCAAGAGGCAGTCTGGTGAGAGACAGGAGGCAGGCGATGCCCTAGGAAGTTCGTCCTCCCAGGATTGAAGGCTTCCCTTTTGCTTCAGATGATCTTTATGTACGCGATGCACCTTACCATCGGCGTCTCGCACTCGGAATATAACCTTCCCCTCCTGGCCCACAATGGTCGCGCTACTCCAGTGTCCCTTTTTGTGTGGGTCATGTATCCAGACACACGTGTTGAACCCAAAAGATCTGTCTCGTGCCCGTTTGTCGTGACATCGCTTCTGACGTTCCTTAGCGGCGACGTGTGTTGCAGGAGGAGATGAAGACGGACCAGCGGGCCGTACAAGATCCAGCACGGACCGATAATGCCGATTGTTGAGTAACTCACATGGTGGACGGCCGGTCGACGCATGCGGGGTTACCCGGTATTTGAAAACGAAACTTGAACGGGACAGCGCAGCTTTTAAAGTTCGGACAAAGTTCTCTGCTTGTCCGTTCGACTTGGGATGATATGTCCGAACATGATGAATTCCTTGTTCCGACAAGAAACCATTGTGAAGAAAGATGTCTTTTCAATACCTCAATAGTCTTGATTGCTGTGGTAGACACCATGCGCACAACTTCTGGCCACTTGCTGAAAGCGTCTACTAAGACAAAATAATGATTCCCATGCAGCTCTGCAAAATCAGCATGCAGTCGACACCAGGGCTTCTCTGGTGACTCCCACTGATGAAGCAGCACCGGAGATCCTTGTGCCGCGACGGATGCACATTGATCGCAACGTCGCACCCTTGCTTCAATATCCTTGTCAAGACCTGGCCACCACAAGTTTGAGCGAGCGAGAATTTTCATTTTGGTCTGTCGAACATGACAATCATGTAGAGTGTCCAGCAAATCCGCTCGATACTTCTCCGGAATCACGGTGCGTAGTCCCCAAAGGACACATCCTCTGTGAGACGTCAGCTCAGTTCGCTTCTGAAAATATATGACAAACTGTGGCTCCGGCTTCTTTGACCAGCCATTGACAATAATCTCCAAGACTTGCGCCAAGCAGTGATCTTTCTGAGTGGCGTCTGCGATATGCTTAGCGGTGACTGGCAGCGTAGACATAAGAAAGTCGTGTACCGCGTTAATCTCTTGCTCCTCGACGTTGAAAATTCCTCGCTGCATTTGCTCATCAAACGTCAAATCGGGGCCCTCTGGAAGCCTGGATAGTCCATCAGCATTGGCGATGTTGTTCGTAGACTTGAATTGTATATGAAACGAATAGCTCATAAGGATGATTGCCCACCGCTGTAGACCACTTGCTGTAGAAACGGGAATGCCTTTTTTAGACCCGAAAATCACCGTTAAAGGCTTGTGGTCTGTGAAAAGCGTAAACCTTCGTCCCCACAAATATTGGTGAAACTTCTTGTCGGTTAATACGATGGTAGATGACTGCACCAAGCCCCTTCGAAGAAGCATCTACGGCCAGGAAGATCTCCTTGCGCGGATCGTAGTGTGTGAGAATTTGGGCAGAAGTGAGCATCTTCTTGATTGCCTCAAACGCATCCACGCAAGACGCCGACCATCGCCATGGCACAGATTTCCTGAGTAAATTGTTAAGCGGAGCGCAGGCGTCCGCCAACGAGGACAAATACTTTGCGTAGTGCTGAATCATGCCGAGAAACGCCCGTAACTCTTAGACTTGCGTGGGAGGAGGCATGTTCAAAATTGCCGACACCTTCTTGCAGATGGTCGAAATCCAACATGTCCCAAGTATTCCACCTGGTGCTGCATGAAGGCACACTTCTCCTTCTTCACTGTGAAACCAAACTGTCGAAGGCGCTCTAAGACTTGCTCAAAGTTCTTGAGATGTCCCGTGTCGTTCTTGTCAGTGACAATTATTTCGTCCAGATAGCAAGCGACAGACGGAATTCTGGCAATCACTTGCTGCATTGTGCGCTGAAACACCGCAGGGGCAGATGCTATGCCAAACGGCAATCGATTGAACCGATATAAGCCTTTGTGCGTGTTGATTACCAATATCCTCTTGGCTTCGTCATCCAACTCCATCTGGAGGTACGCCTCAGACAAGTCCAATTTGGTGAACTTCTGGCTTGAATTTAGCACCGCCAACAGCTCTTTCGTTCGAGGCAAAGGATACTGCGCGATCTCAATCTGGGGATTCACTGTGACGCTGAAATCACCGCAGACCCGAACAGCTCCATTCGGCTTCGGAACAACCACAATGGGGGTAGCCCATTCCGACACCTCGACTGGTTCCAGCACGCCATTCTTTACCTGACGTTGTAGGTCAGCTAGTACTGCCTCACGAGCCGCAAAAGGAATCGGTCGTGGCTTGAAAAATTTTAGCTGAGCGTTGTTTTAGAGATGGAGATGAACCAAGGTCTTGGTACATCTACCGAGCTGATTGCGAAAAAGATCTTCGTACGCCCCCAGAATCTCGTCCAACGCAGAGATTGAGCTAATGGAAGGAACAAACAGCTCGTTGAGATTGATGCCTAGCTTGCGTATCCACTCTCGCCCAAGGAGATTAGTGTGCTCCATCTTGGTGAAGATAACTGGTAGGGTTTCTTCTCTTCCATCGACGAAGACATGAACGTCTGCCGCCCCACGTAGCGGAATTTCATTCGTGTTGAAGGCGCGTAGACGGACTGGAGAGGGATGTAGCCTTGGCTCGCCCAATTTCTTGTACGTCCGATCATCCAGAAGCGTGGCACGGGAACCAGTATCCACTTGTAAAACGACCTCCTTGTCCTTGATCTTGCAAGTAAGGAACTTCCCGTCCTCTTCATCGGCAACGAACACGTCCGTCACAAGCTTCACCTTGCGGACCCTCTTGCCTTTCTTGCGTTTTGCCTGTGGCTGATGTGTACCGCACATCTTTGCAATATGGCCAATCTTCCCACAAGCGTGGCACTCTTCGTTGCGAAATCTGCAATATTTTTGGAGGTGATTGGAATTTCCACACCTGAAACAAGACTCCTTGCTGGCATTCCTGGATGTCACCTTGTGCACTTCCGTCCCCGCATGCAACTGCTTCGATTCAGCCTCTGCGGCCAAAGAGCTTTCAACCAGCCGAATCGCTGTGTCCAAAGTTAGACTCTTCTCGAGGACGAGCCGGGCGCGAATGCGTTGATCACTGAGACCCACAATAAAGGCAGTTAGTAAGGAACAGGCTCTGACATATGTTTCCGTTTCGTATTCGCAACGGGAAATTATTGCAGACAAGCGCGGAACGAAGTCTTTGACGGGTTCGCCCTCTTGCTGACCTGCGGAGAAGAGCTTGGACCTCTCAAATTCTCTGAAGCACTTTGGCGTAAAATGTTCAGATAACACGGCCGTAATGTCTTTGAAAGGTACCTCTGTGACGGTCCGAGGCTGCAGCAAGTTGTAGAGTCGTTTAAAAACGTCCGGACTGAGTGACGAAATCAAAAGTCCACATTTGTCCGCGTCGTTGATGACCCTTGCTACTTGAAGCGCTGCCTGGAACAGAATCTCGTAGAGCTTCCAGTCCTCCTCCTCCGGATCGAACGTGCCGGGACTTCGAAACCGTCGTACTGCATCATCACAGGCTTCTCCCGACGTTGGCGTCGTTGCCGATTCGTCCCCTTGCATTTCAGTCAGAGACCCGCTCGTCGTCAGTTGAGATAGCCGTGGGTGTGTAACCGTTTAATGACTCTGACATGAGACGCCGGGAATAAACATGCTGTGATCAGTACGCAGCCAAGTCCAGAATTAAACATGAAGTACGCGCTCTCGCGCTTCTTCGTTAGCCACCAGTGGCGCCACCACAATATGAACTGGATATCTCTTGCCATCAGGCCGGAACACAAATTCTTAGGTCTGATTTTTGATAAGAAACTAATATTCTTGCCACATATAAGTAGCGACGACATATAAGTAACGACGACATCGACAAGCGCGAAACCTGGGCATCGTCGAAACCTGGTGATGTCGATATTCAGCGCTGAAGTCTATGCTATTATTTTCGCGCTTAACATCATCTTGCAGAACCACATCACGTCATCAGTCAGCTACACTGACTCTCTTAGTGCCTTGCAAGCGATATGTAACTTCTACAAAACAAAAAACTTCCTTATTCAACGTGCGAGACACTCAGCGCCATTGATCACTACCAAAAAGTACAAGCTAACCATTTGCTGGGTGCCCAGCCATGTGGGCATTGCAGGAAATGAATGTGCTGACCGAGCTACAGCTGCCATCCTGCAGTCTGATGATGTTACCACTTTTGATGTGCCGTTTGAGGATTTAGTTCGCGTGCTAAAATACAAAATGAAGGCGAAGTGGCAGCAATTTTGGGGAACTCAAGCCAATAATAAACTTCGTCTCATAAAAGGTAAAATTGGGAGGTCTACATATCCTCTTGAAAACCAGCTTCAAGAGAGAACACGCTGCCGGCTAAGGATAGGACACACACATATTACACATGGGTTTCTACTTGAGGGAGAGGAGCCACACATTGTATGAACTACACAACTTCACACACACTTGACACACAACTTTCCATCATGCACATTCTCATAGAATGCCCATTGTACAACATTCATCGTCAACGCTAGTTTCAACACTTCTATAAGAACTTTATTCCTTTTCACCCAGCTCTTTTACTGGGTGATGAACCTCTTGTTCAATTTGAGAACGTTTTCAAGTTTTTTAGAGAAGTAGGTAATCTCGACAAGTTGTAAATTCTTAATCCCTTTTGTTCTGATTCTAATTCCGTTCTTTTATCTATGCTACCTTGTGGTTTTAAGTACATCATTACATTTTTAACTTAAGTTGCATTACATCACCAAGCTTGGCGAATTATGACCTTCGTTGTCGCTGAGCTAAAAAGTTCCAATAATCATCATCATCAGTTATCTCGTATCTCGTGAGGGTAAACGGCCAGATCCGGAGAGGTCAGCTGCTGTTGACAAATACCCCGATACACTGAACACACTACAAGACGTAAACATATTTTGGGGCTTTGCTTCTTACTTGTTTTGTTTTTGTTGCTTTGGCTTTGCTGAAATTGCGCGACCTCTATGACTCCTCTTGCAAAACAAGCAACGTTCCAAACGGACAGAGAAAACGAACATTACGTCAGAGTGGACACCTATACACACTGAAGATGTAGGTAACATCAAGTCTACCTTAAAATCACCACCTATTTTGGCTCATGTTTATTCAGAACGAGAAACTGAGATCTATGGTGACGCCTCAGCGAGACATCTAGGAGCGTTCATCTCACAGAAATACAGTGGAAAAGAGTATGTTATTGAGCATGCCAGCAGAGCAACCAACACAGCAAAGGAAAAAGTGCATTCAAACATGCTCGAATGCGTTTCCCTTCGTTTCGTTTTTACATGTACGGGCCCATAGTCCATGTTTGTCCATCATCCATACAACTACAGTGTCTCTCTAATGACCAATACACAGCAAATCAATAGAAAATTTGCGATCTTCAAGAACTTCCTCTGTAGATACACCATCGTTTCGGTAGAGACTAATGTTGTCGCTGATGCTCTGTAACGCATCCCACAACCTTTGTTCGTGTCACTAATTCCCACAGCCGAGAATTCTCATCTTTCCAACCACCAGCTGTCAGATCCGTCGTTATTAGAGATATTTGAAGTCCTCAAAAATCCTCATATTACTTCTCGCAAAGCTGAGAACATGCGGAATACATTCATGTTGTCAAATGGCATACTCTGCCATAAAACCACTCAAGAAAACGAACAAACAAAAATAAGGAATGGCATACGAGAAGTTTCATGATAAACGTGATCACATGGGCAAGTTCAAGACCAAAATAAGTATTCTGAATAAATACTCGAGGTCGCCCACTCATAGGGACGTCAAAGAGTACGTCAAGCGGTGTAAAGGGCAACCTCCATGGAGCGAATGTACAGCGAAAAAGCTGCGAACTTCGCTCAGCGTCGGACGCCCTGCGCGAGGCGTCAAAAATGTGAGCGTCCGCCGCCGATCTGCCCATGCCAGATATTTTCGCCCAGCGTCCGCGATTCCGGAAGCGTCAACTGCAGATGAACCAATCAAAGTGCTCTTCCGCTACGAATCTACGCCAGATCGCCTGCACGTGGTCGTCTGCGCTCGTGAAGCATCGTCATCGTCCTCTTCTTGCAACTGGATGCTGTCGTCTGCTCGCTGTTTCGCCAACTGCATCGTTAGAACGTGAGGCATTCTCTGCCAAGAAAGATGTTTTCTTTTCGCAGTAGTGAATATGCTTTTCGGTACGTTACTGGGCGCATCTTTTCAGACAGTTGTTGGATTTAGTTGCAAAAATTGTGACATTAAATGAACTTTTTCGAGCAACTGATTTCACTAAGCTTTCACCTTATACCCTGGCAACAGTGACATCACAGCGTGACTTCCCGACGCCGTCCGCTGTTTTTTCGCTCCATGGAGCTGGTGCCGGCGAACAACTGGCGGCGAAACGCGCGTGGCAGTCTGCCGCGCGAACTTCGTTGCAAAAATTCGCTCCATGGAGGTTGCCCTTAATAGTTGTGGGCGCTTCAACAGACAAGCTTCGAAGCCCGCGGGGTACTTACATCCTCGTACGATTCCGACACAACCATTCACCACAATATCCGTCGATCACATTGACACACTTCCAGAAACAGAAAATGGAATCAAGTACATCATTGTACGTGTTTACCACTGAACATGTTTTGTAGTAACGCAGGCTGCCAAATCAACAGCATCATCACACATAATACAGTTCATTAATGAAAAGGTCCTCACAACATTTGGCATTCCCATGACAATTGTTTCTGACCAAGGTTCACGTTTCATTAATGAGAGCATGGAAAAATTCCTTGCTACAACAGGGTCATTCCACGCCAAATGATCCAAAGGTCCTGCTCGACCCCCCGCATTTCTGCACCAAAAACTTATTGTGGATGCCCCATGGTATTAATAGACATTTCCCAAAGTCCTACTACGGAATATTGAAGCCCTCTCATATCACGCGTTAGACACATCATTATGGTGCTGAAACAGACGGTTGGGTTCGGAAAAATGTGCTGATGGACCAATTTTGTGAAAATTCAACTTTTAATGCCCTAAAACGCCCAGGCTGTCGGTGCCTTTTATTGCGGATTTGTGCTTTCTTTGAATATACTTTACTTAACAGCTGGAATTCTTGAAAACTTTGTGGCCATTCACGAGGACCCATTCTACAAGCCAGCTGGTCTTCAAAGTCGCCAATGCAGTGTTTTTTGCCATAGTACCCCTTAAAGCTCAGCTACGCCGATTTTCGAGTGTTACAGAATGGAATGGTACTCACACGATGTGTTCATAAGGGAACACTGATTATGTATGCAAGATAGTTAACCCAAACTCCTCGCGGTTTTCCGCAAAAGTGAATTTTTAGTTTCAGCGACATCCCGTCTTGTGGCCCGCAAACCCTGTGTCGACGACACATTCGTGGTCTGCCCGCGCTCCGGCTTGGCATGACTTTTGGCTTGGTTTCCTCCGCCAAGCCGGCCAGTTTCTTCTGACGAGCCGTCTGCTGCGCAGATTCACATGGGGGATGTGATAAACAGTTCGCTATTAGGGAGCCAGTATATTTCTGCACTTCACTAAACCCACGAGGAACGTGAGTTTTGCTTGCTTCGACTGCAAAGCACTTGCTAGGCCAGTACACACTTCGTGTGTGATGCGTGCCAGTGTGATTCGTGTTCTGTGCTGCGTGCCGAGAATGCGTGAGCGTTTTGCTCCCGTCTGCAAGAACACTTCAGCATGCAGTTCCAATGTTTCAAACCACAATTTTCCGAAAGGCGAAAGAGAAATCTATTGACTGCAACAATCGGTTACAACTCCGACTGGGTGCCACCTTCGAAAGCAGCGATTTGATCTGTTCATCTGGCTCATACGAATGTTACGGAAGCAATGCGCAAGTTGTTTCACAAGATGCCGAAGATGTCTCGTCCGGGATGCTGTGCCAACCCTATTTGCAGCAGGAGATTGCAGGGGCAGCACTAGGCAGCAGATAAAGGAAAGACGCGTAATGTTAGACAAGTCAGTCATGCGGTGCAAATTGCATCACGTAGAAGAGAAAAATACGCTATCTGTCAGTTACTGCTTCATCCTTTAGAGATTACGCCCCAGCCGGTGTATTCTCAGTACAGATTTGGGATTACCTTATTTGTTAAATGATTTCGCAGGCATTCTGGCACAACCGAAAAGCTTGCACTCCACGTCTCAACTCTCACCGTCTGGGTTTCAAGCTGAAGGCTGTCACCAGTGCCAACCAGGCGCCCCTTCAAAGTTCATCTGTTTTTGTTGACGGAACAGTGACACCTGGTACTGAGACATTTCATTTTCTGATTAATCAAGTGCATTCCATCACTTGTGCTGGACTTCTTGTGTTCGTATACCCTTGCTGTTGCTCGCTAGCTTAGAGCAACCGTGCCTGAGGTGCCAGCGCTTTCAGAGTACATTTCAGCAGTATCATCGCATCATATGCACGGCAGCACATCTTGTGTATTTTGGGTAAGGTATAAATTCAATGTTGGCTCAGCTGTTGTATTTTGGTCACAAATAAGGTGTTCTCCCAGGGCGCTCAAGGGCAGTTCAAGCAGTTTCATGTGTGCAACAACACATACTTTTTCTCAGTTTTGACTACGGTAAATCGAAATTTTCCAGTTGATGTCTTTCGGTCATAAATTATGTTTTACGAGACATTCAAACAGCATCATGTGTGCAACAGTACATACTTTTTCTCAGGTGAAGTAAGGTAAATCTATCCGCCGTGGTGTTCTGGCAGTGCAGCAGAAGCTTTTGTTGCATTCAAGTGGTATCATGTATACAAAACCTTGTTTTATGCCTTTCTGTAGCTGCTGTAATAATATTGTGAGTACAGAGACATTCCTGCAGAACATATCGGAGCATCTTGTGTGCTATTGTTTGTATCATCTGCAGCAGTATATTGACAATGTTAATTATTCAATGACTTCAGCTAACATTTACATTCTTACTTCCAGGTAAAACTGTCACGCAGATGCCCTACCCCTTGGTATGCATAGTTCAAGATTGTACCGAAACAATCGACCTGGAGCACTATTCTTCAATTGGCAGTGGCATTACTATCACAACACACCACATACTGCATGTCTATGGTGCGTGTACAATGCATCAAACCTATTCTCAGGTACAGGCCAGCTGGTACGCAATTACAACATGAAACAACTGACACACAGACCGTAAAGTCATGGCTTTTCCTGCGCGCCTCGGGTTTCATGTTGTTATCCTCACATGCAGCTCAATCCGCCTGTGCTGTGCAGCATGAGCAAAAGCATATATTGTTTGTGGTCACATGACACGGAACATAAATACAGTGAAACCTTCCTATGTTGGACATCCGCGGTGCAGCCGAAGAGTCTCCTACTTATAGAGGTGTCCGAGTTACATAATATGACGGCAACAAAAAATGGAAGACATCACAGCTGTGAGAAATGTCCCCCTTCTTCAATTTACGGTCCTTAGTGGTACCTGGTGGTGGTACCTCTACCCACTCTTCACTGATAATTATTACTGATTTTAGTATATTCAATTCCGTTCAGATTCTACTCAATGGCATTACCTCTGGAGCTTTTCGAGCAGCAAGGACTTGTCTCTGAAGCGTCAGCCCCCTTCTCATAGCTTTGGTGCAGTGCTCGTTCAAGGGCTGTAGACAAACTGAAGACAAGTGCTCACACAAAGAATTACAATGTAGACTGACAGCACTTGTTTTTGGACTGTAAAAACTAAAGCAACAAAATGCTGAGACCAGTATAGGGAAAAAAAAGGGCAAAAGTCAAGGCCGCTGGCTCATTTTGGGTCTTTTTGGTGCAAAGATGGGCCGATATTGAGGTAATTTGGCCAGGGTTTTGTCCGACTTTGCAGGGAAAACCCTATCGTACTTCCAAGATAGGGAGGTGTCCGACATAGAGAATTTCGTCCCCATGTAATTTCAATGGGAGCCTGTCCGTGCAATGAAGTCATGGGGAGTTGTGCGGGGTAGGGAGGTGTCCGACTTTGGATGTTTTACTGTACTATTGAGCATTCTACGTCATGTAATCTAACAGTTGTTCACGTTTGGATATTTTAACCATGGAATTTACCCTGCATGCACCATACCATGTCCAAACACGAACAACTGCTAGAGACCAGCATGTACTGTTTCCGTATAGCACTTAGGGCTTGCGTTCTGTGATCGGAAACAGTGGTGTCTTTTTTCTGCTACAACCAGTAAACTACAGTAAAGATTTAGAAATACTGTGTCATACCATAAAGCACTATGGGGAATGGCAGTTTGAAAAACTGGAGAAGACTGTCATTAGAATGGGGGACGTGTTCTACGGTGTAATTTTTTACAGTGTGTGCTGTAACACGTAATGCACTGCAGGCCTACCACAGTATGGTAACGCTCTGAATACTGATTTGCTCTAAAAAGAATGTGTGCGTTTCTTGTACTAACTTCCCCTTATGCAAGGTTGTAGAAAAATGTTTTCAGCCAATGGGGAGGGAGGGTACATCATTCTGGAGTCTCGTTGACGTACAATGTGTCGTGTGTGAAGGTCATTTTGAAGAGTGTATGTGGTACAAGACTGTGTTCCCACATTCTTGGCAGTGTTGACTAATAACCAGAATAAAGTAGAGGGTACATCTGTTGCTTCATATATTTGTGTAATGGCAAAGTATGGAGAGATACATCTGTCTGAACATGCAGGTGACAAAACTGCTTTTTATGCCTAAACTATGACAAATAGTTGTCTGTTCAGCACCACTAATCATGTGCCGGCCTCCATGACATGTCTGTGACATTCCAAAGTGATTAACATGTCCCATAGATGTGTGCAATGCTGAAGATGACTGTGTACCTTCTATGGATTCTTGATTCAAGAAAAGTACTGTGTGATTTGCTAACAGCGCCTGGCTATACCTTCACAATTCTACATAAAAATATGTAAAGTTTGCCGAAGGAAACATCATGAAGGTCCATACCGAAAAACCCTGAGACGAGGGATAGGAAGGGACATACACAATGTCTCAACATAGCGTGTTTATGTCCCTTCTTGTATCTCCTCTTCAGGTCTCGCTATTATGGACACTATCACCAGCTCGCTTGCTGTTGAACCGTGCTTTCAACGATAAGGGTCACTTTCATGGACTGGATGGCATCCAACATGCTGTCAATAAAAAGAATAATGGGAGGAGCTCAATATGATCCTTAAGCTGTGCGTGGTCATTGCTTTCTGACAAATGGTGACTTAGAATTTCAGGACAGTGCCTGCAATGGTAGTATTCTTGTGTTCTCACCCTTGACACCAATTGTGTGTTATCGGTCACCTGTAATCTGCTAATATGCACATAGCTAAAACAAAGTATATTTGTATTTCTTTGAATAAAGTTGGTACAGCACATTGTTTCCACATGTTCTTTGGAAAATATAAATAAAAAAATTATCTACTCTGCAAGTCTCCTGTCAGCTCTACAGAGCAGCTTCGAATTTCACTAGAAGCCACGTGTGAAGCCTAGACCAAACTAGTGGTGGAGGTCCATATAGGTCATAGATAGATGCTATTATTATTATTAGATCATAGGTCAGGCTTAGGTCCTGGTTGGTAGCAACGCATTTGAATCTTATTAAAAATTGGTGCAGGAGGTGACCAACATAACTAAATACACCAACTGACTCTCACAAACTTTGTGGTGTTATACTTTTGAAACAACATTAATACGCTGCAGTGGTCTTTTCTTATTTGTTCCTTTTAACCTAGAAATATTAGGTCTTCGGCATCACGAGCCTTAGTTGCTGAGCATGCAGTTATTTACGTTGAGCACTGCAGTTTCACATTTGTTTCTCTGGGCAAGCAAGCCCGCTTCCCCATTTTGATAAGAGTCTTTCAGCTTTGACAGGGCATTTGTGGACAAGGAAAACATGTGGACTATTGTGTATTTTGCTATGAAGTGCACCGTACAAGGCAGAGGACATCATCAACCATTTCCACCAAGGCTATTAAATTTGTGATAAAGTACATATACCTTTTCTCACTGACTAATTTGGTGCCAGAGTTACTTGAGTGGCTGTTGTGCAATTTTAAGCACATGTTTAAAAAAAACAGGATATGGGAAGTGCTGACTGGTTGAACATGTGGAGTACCCAATATCATAATTGGGGGTTTACGTCGCGAGACAACTGAGTGTGGAATACACAGCACAGTGTAATGTTCCTTATTCTGGCAGTGTTAGCGTGGTTCAAGAAGTGGGAAATGTTGCACTACCCTTAATCACATCTGTTCGGCCCAGCAAACAGGATACACATACCCTGATCTGAAGACACCATGTCTAACTCAAAAGCAATATGAGATCGACCCGTACGTGTTTATTTGCGAAACTATTATGAATGAAGTATGGCCTGTGTGGTATAGAACACTCAAGCAAACATGCAAAAAATACGTATAAGGGCTCTCGACCTACATGCCGCGATGCGCTCTACGAGATAAGCAACACACTACAAAACTACGTCCAACACTTTTTGTGCCGGGCAACTCTAATGAGCACTTTCATATAACCGACGAATGGTTCAAGGAATGCAGTTCGAGTGGTCACGATACATTCCTACGTAGTTCATTGCAGTCGCGCTATGATGCTGCACAATATATGTATCTCGTGTAACAAGCCTGGCAATTGCACGATGTGCATGGGCAGAAATATGGCCTTCTTTCTTTGAAGACCAGTCCTCTGTAGGTATATGCTCAAACAATCACCAAGTTTCACGTTGTTGCTCAATCGCTCCCATTCCTGCACTTGTAGTAAAAGCAGCAAACGGGTTGACGTGAATGGCAGCTGAACGGTTGAACTGCGAAGTTCTCGAGCACATAATCACAATTTCACGCCGAAAATGATGTTGAGGTGAGTTCGCGGTTGCTGTTTCCATCGTTCAATAGTTCTCGGGATTACCTCGGACGAAACACTCATCGTAGCCGGCGGCCATAACTGGATTTCCTCGCAAACGGGAGAAGACGCCAGGGAAGTCAGAGAAAGACTCAGCTTTCATCCAATCAGACGCACGATTCTCTATCTACGTAGATGGAGCAGGTTTATCCCATCTACGTCAGAAAAATGGCTGCGCCCATGGCTTGTTTTGGTTTCTTTGATGAATTAATTTTCGTTATAGGAAGACAAAATTGAGAAACGAAGGTGCGTTTCGGGGGCTGTTGGATGTGCTCATTCTGAATATCACAACCGTTTCAACACATCGGGAAATCGGCGTAGCTGACCTTTAAACCTCACGATTTTCGCAAAGTTACACGTTTTTACGGCCCATTTTGAAAAGGAAGCGGTCGTCATAGAACAGCCATTTGGTATACATTATGTAAAGGGAACCCTCAGCCAAAACAGAAAAAATAACTGAAAACGTACTTTTTGATAAGCGTGATATTTTTTTTTTCATTGAACATACTACGCGGAGGCGCACGCACTCTCCGGTAGAGGGAGAGCATTGGTGAGCATCGTGGGCCAGGCGCTGTGTAACGCGAGGGCTCAGATACGCCGCTGCTTAATTGTCGTACAGTGCCAAAAACAACGATAATTTGGACTTGTGCGCACCGTTCTAGAGCATGCACAACCTACTGCCAATGTCGGGACAGGTAAGGAAATCCCGGCCGAAACATATAGCCGCGTGAAAACACTTTTACTTTCACCTTCTTCTTGTACAAACCCAAAACGTCTGTAATTCAAACGAATGGTCGTGCTCAGCACATTAGCACGGTGGAGGCTCTCAAGACGGCGTCCAGTAGTTGAGGCACTTGAAGTCGGTTCCGCGTTTCTGACTGCACTTTCGACGCCCGGAATACCCTATGTTGTTGGGAATGGATGTTGTCGTCATGGTGATTTCAGTACGGCGAAAGGGTTCGATACAGTGATACATCGTTGTTCGAGGCACGGCCCTTGTGCTGTCGTAGCGGTTCTTCAGCGCCCCTTGCTGCCGCACTACCTGTTCCTCCGGCACCCAGATAGATCGGATGGCGTTGAGATTTGCCTCTGCCCATCTGTACAGATCCACGGGTATCGGTATGTGACCTTCTAACGACGTTGGAATCCTGGTTTTAGCAGCAAGCCTCTTCAAAGTCCCAGCCGCATCGCACGGCCCTTTCCCATGTGAGGTAGCATAGAAGTGCCATGATGCACTCATGCTGAAATCCCAGTAGTGGTGACAGAAGTGGACGAACCTTTTTTTTTTTTTTTTTCGTATTGCGAACTTGCGCCGTCCGTGAAGCAGTGAAGTTTATTTACATGGGGATTGTCTGCCCTTATTCTGCATGTGAGCCCTGTCTGAAAGGCCTGTCCTTGATCCCGACAGAAAGATTGCGGAGTGTCCTGCACGGTAAAACTGGGTTTTCAGCGAAAGCTATTAGGATGACACCTTCTTTAGGAGGGAGGGAATCTTTTAGATTCCCGAGGAACTCTGATTGTCGCTTTGCTGCGCAGTGGTGGTATTTCAGTGATTTCACTAGACCGGTGCGCACAAGTCCAATTTATAGTTTTTGGCATCGTGCGACAAGCAGCGGCGTATCTGAGCTGTCGCGTTGCTGCACGCCTGGCCCGCCATGCTTACCAATGCTCTCCCTCCAACGGAGAGTGGGTGCGCCTCCACGTAGTACATTCAGCGAAAAAAAAAAAAAAAAACATCTCGCGCTTATCAAAAGTTACCTCTTTAGTCGTTTTGTATGCTGAGGGTTTCCTTTATCTAATGTATACCAAATGACTGTCCTTTGACTACTGCTTCCTTTTCAAAATTGGCCGTAAAATCGTCTAACTTTGCGAAAATTGGCAGGTTTAAGGAGTATTACGGCAAAAACTATTGCATTGACGGCTTTGAAAACCAGCTGGCTTGTAGAGTCGGTCATCGTGAACGGCCACAAAGTTTTCAAGGATTCCAGCCGTCAATGTGATTCAAGTCGAAAAAAAAAAAGCTTCGATAGCCAGGGCGATCTAGGGCACTAAAAGTTGAAATTTCCCAAAAATTGTTCCTTCAGCTCATTTCCCGAACCCAGTCGTCTGTTTCAGCGACATAATTATCCGTGCAACTGGAGCAATGCACCCGGCCGATTATTTCAAGCGTACTATGGTTTTCGTGCTTACCGAAAACTTTGACCCTGCACAAAATGACAGGGGCTCAATAGTCACCAGCAGAACTTTGGGAAATGTCTATTAATACCATAGGGTATCCCCGATAATTGTTTGGTCCAGAAGTGCAGGGGGTCGAGCAGGACCTTTGGATCATTTGGCGTGTAATGACAGGAATTGAACACAAAACTTCTATCCTTATTTCCATCAAGCAAACGGTCTTTTGGAAAGCATAATGAAGTAAACATGACACGAAAGACAAAGGGACGGACGAACATACAGGACGGGCGTCACCTCCAACTTCACTGACACAAAAGGTAGGCCAAAAAAAAAGCAAAACACAAACAGTGCAACAGATTTCCCAGGTTGAAGTACTCGAGTAATATTTTTTTAAACCTTAATCAAGGAAAAAAATGTGAAAAGATATGAAGCCCACCTGGAGGGAATTGTAATTACCGCCCAGATAACGTAATCGAGGGCTTGTTGACACAGTTATCTCCATTATAAAAATACAGTAAGCTTCAATAATTTCCGGAGTAGTCTGCAATCTAGATTTCGCCAAAATAGTGGTGCTTCTAAAGTCATGTTTACATCTGCTACAGTGAACCGCTAAGTTCCTACAAGGCGCACCTTTTAAGGTACACTGGCGTTCTCTCAATCGAATATTACACATCTACCTGTCTGCCCGATATACACTTTTTTTTTACATGAGAGTGGCATTGAATATACCACACCAGTTATACAAGGAATAAACTGCTGAGTATGCTTGATATGACAGACAGTAGCCCAATCATTTTTCTTCCTATAGGAGCAAAAGCCACGTTGCTTATTTTGGGCTGAAAGGGCCGTGGGACAAAATATATTTTGGCAACCTTTTTTATATTTTGTGTCACACGGTGAACGTACGGCAGTACAACTGGTTTCCCCGGAGGTCTGCCTTCGTTTCTTCTTTCACTTCGAAGGATATATGGCAAGAGCCCCTCTACAATTCCCACACTAGTGAAGACCCACAAAAGAAAAAAAAAATCCTGAAGATTTTCCTCGCTGTGAAGACCCACAAACTAGATGCACCACTGAGGGCCATCGTCACTGAAAAGGGAACCTGGCAAAATTATGTATCTCGGTTTCTAGAAAGGCATGATTGCTCTGGATGATCAATTTTAACGTGTTTACTTCATTACGCATTCGCACCAACTAGCCCAATCGCTCGTCTGGAAAGGTCTGTAGCGACCATAAAGAATATTTTAAGAAAATATTCCTTTTAGAATCTTTCAAAAAATGGGACCAATACATCGCAAACACCACTTCTTTCATAAACACTTCAAGACAAGGTTCTACAAGATTTTCCAACACGTTTCCCTCCCTTTAGATTTGAACCTCGTATCGAAAACGAGATTCAGGTTTGTGCAACCGTTGACGACATATCGCGACTTCAGATCATTGAAACGCTACACGACATACGTGCAAAAGCACGCGAGAACCTCTGAAAAAAGCTCTGTCCTGTCGGAAGATACGTTACGACTGTGGTCGAAACCCATCGCAGTTCTCTGCGGGTGACTTAGTTTGGATAGTATCATTTTCAACTGCACTTTTGGATCCTAAGTACAAGGGCAAGATATTCAAAGTTATTGCCACTCATCCCCGTGACATTTGTACCCTTCAAAGTCTGGATGAAGGAATAACAAAAACAGATCTGGCACTGATGAAACTGTTCAAGGACCAACCCGACAGGGATCCTAACATACCCTTCCATGATATAGGCACCTACCAGAATGTCTGTTTATCGAGACGAAACACATAGTCCACCTTACAAAGTAAAGTATGGACGTGTTACCAAACAAAGAGTACCATTACGTGCGTTCTAGGTCATTTGGCTTTGTTCATTCTTCGTATAAGCGTTTTAAAGTGCACACGTTCCATAGGGACGCCTTGACGAATGTTGTTCATTCATGGACAGGGGACGCTCCGGCCCATAAATAGCTTTCTACTTCATTTCTTTTAATGTATCCAGTATCTGCAATATGACTTTTTATGGTCATACATATTCCTTCGCTGTTGAGTTTTTTCGGTTAGTCACATACATCT
Organism: Ornithodoros turicata; assembly: GCF_037126465.1. Classification (NCBI taxonomy): domain Eukaryota; kingdom Metazoa; phylum Arthropoda; class Arachnida; order Ixodida; family Argasidae; genus Ornithodoros; species Ornithodoros turicata. Next base: position 481,426 of record NW_026999359.1, read on the forward strand.
TGGTTACTCACACGCAAAGCCGCACTCAGATACACTTTCACATTGTTGCCGTTTGGTATTCTCCTTTTACTGATCTCTTCAGATCAACACATTGCGCATTTCGAATTTAGTGTAATTTCATCACAGTATTTCGCATCAACTTCGCATCATTCATTGCGTATGCATTACATGTCACTATGCTATTCGTGCTATGCTGTGCCATGTCATGTGCCATTACCGTATTATCTTGAGTATTAATTTCACTGTACTTCAATGTTAGCAAATTCACAATGTGTTTAGAATCAGGATATTCCACTTCTTCTTTTGAGGCTGGATTAATAAACGCCCTTAACTCTAGGTCGTTTTGCATTTCAGGACAAAAAATGCTGTCTACCGGCCCTGTCAAAGATGCCAAAGGCCCTGGCATGAATAATGTTCATTCTTTCTTCCTGTTTTTCTTCATAATATCATGTTTCAGAACGGCTTCGACTTTGACATGTTAAAGTTCTGCGTAGCCGCTCTTGTAACGTTTGATTTTTCCTCACTGTAATAACGAAATGATGAGATTTCATTGTTGTTTGAGGTAGGCGTATGAGAGCCAACTGTACATTCGGCCTCACCGTATGAGGGGGCAGTGGCGCCGCTACATGGATATAAGCGCGCGCCACGTGCTGCTGTGCTTTCTTCATCGTACGAGATTCATCAACATGTGTCGTTACTCAGGCATGTTGCACCCTTGCTTTAGCTCACTCGGCCTTTCATCACCCACATTGTTAGGTATATTTGCATACGCATTTTCTCTTTGATGTATCATACCAGAGTGCTAGTAAACTGTCTGTGTCTTATCCAAATGCCGTATTCCTGAATCTAATTTTTAGTTTTGTAGATAGCCAAGGATATCTGGTCCGTCACCGACACCTTCTCTGCATTCTTCACCCCTTTCCCTCGACCTGTCTTGCATCACAGTGCAAACAAAACAGAGTGGACACAACGATTCACAAACAAGCAATCAAACACAACCTCTTTACAAAAGAGAAATGCTATTTGGGCGGCGAGACTACAAGAAGACTAACTGGGTCACCTTTCACAATGTAGGTCAAGAAGTCTGTGATGTAATGTGACTGAGACGTTGCTAAGAATACGTGGGGTGCTAGTGAGTTGACAAGATTACAACGAAATCCGTTACATTTATAGAAGGTGAATTCATTCTTTTCATAAAGAGGAGCCTACAATGTTGGCAAGCAACATATGAGAAATCGATGTTCCGGGCCTGAAACACATAGAAAGGACAAATACATACAAACCCTCAAAGTGCCTAAGGAATTAATAATGAAAAGATGGAAATCACTGAAAAGGTTAGCCAGCTGTAGGACTCGAACCCTCATCTTGTGGTAATGCAGAAGATGTGGGTTCGAGTCATCAGGCTGGCTAACCTTTTCAGTGACTTCCATCTTTTATCATTAAGCAACATAAGTTTTCTTTTCTTTTTTTTTTTTGCCGACGTTTTTAAATATGATTACCACTGTTGGCGTGTTTGCGAATTCTTCCAGCAATACAACAGAGAGTTTGAGCTATGCACCAATGAGGTTCCAGAGGTATTCTATACACGCAGAACTTCCGGCAGGTTGTGAACTTGGCAGAATTATGATATAGAGTTGACACCGGCATAAAGAACAGTAAAACAGCATAGAATTGACAGTTCGGGGTTCATTCAAGTCCTGTCATTAGAGTAAAGCTAACAACGTTCACACGTCAGCTGTTTTTAAATAAACTAGCGCAGCAGACTGGACAGAAGCTCATTTAAGATGCAGCTGACGGGTGATTGTTAGCGTTTTCACTCTGAACATCGAGCTCGTATGAACCCTGAAACGACAGTTTTATGGGTGTGTTATTGTTGTTTATACTTGTGTAAATCATACATTTAAGTAAAATGCCAACCTCTCCCGTCTGGACCATCTTTAGTAGAAAGGTGAGAAAGAACAACGGGCAATGTGTGACTACGCTGCATAGAATAGACTGTACAGACGCCGTGCTTGCAACCAAATTTTTGCCAAGGCACGTGAGAAACCATGGGACAACTATAGGGGGCGGCTGGTTATCCGCAAAGGGGAAGGAAAAGAACAAATGACGTTACTTAGTTCGGTTCGTGATTTTTCAGTTCGGTAGTCACCTTGCTTGAGGCAGAGGAAATGGCGTGTTACTGCGAAGTGTAGAAGGCGCCAACAATATTTACTAATGGCTGAGAAGAGAAGTGACTTTATAGCACCGCACTTGACTGATTTGGGATGAAAAACTTTGCCTTTAAAGACGAGCTTTTGCTTCTGGTCGACCGTATTGCCCCAAAAAATTAGGGTCAAAGGAAAAGGTGATGCGATGGAAGCTCGAGACCCCTTGGAGAGCTCTTGTGTTACAAAGATAAGTTCCGAAATAAGAAGAAAAAAAGATTGCTCAGCAGGCGTTCGACCATTAACGAGAAAATCACTATCGGAAGCGATAGCACAAAAGTGTCATCTAAATAGCTATAGGAGGCGGCAAATGAATATAGAATCGAACAAGACATGCACATAAATATCGGTAAGTTTTTGAGCAGCAAATGAGCCAATGCAATCTCTTTTTCATTGGCTATAAAGCTGACTTTTAAAGTCAACACCGGTTGACGGGCGGTAAACCGTAACGGATTCAATGAATGATTGTACTAGAATGCTTGTATTTGTCTCAAAAGATAATCGGTCGGTCCCAATGCTTTCTTTGAAAGGACTGTAAAGCGAAGCGTAACTATCATGTTTTAAGATACGACCTTGCTGAAATCGGCAATGTGATGGCACAGAGAAATCATCGGCTCTCTGATTTCCACACTGTTCGTAGTAATTAATTTTGTAGACATAAAGACACTGAAAGGTGGCGCCCTTCTACGTTCGCCGAGAACAACGCTGAAGCCGGTCCAGGATTGGCGGAAATATATTAGAGAGTTTTAGTAGACCGTTATGCAGCGAACGGAAGGAACGCTATTCTCAACGTAAGCAAGAGAGCGTGCGCGGGAATGAAAACGTGACTTCCGCGTTTCACTTTGGAACGAACGGCTCATCTTTTTGCGTTCCGTCATCTACGTTGTTTTCGTTGGACAAATCTACATGGCTGCCGGCAACACCTCGTCGACTGTGGCCGAGGTGAAGGCTAAGAGACTGCGCTTCAGTATCAGGGACTACATCTTCTTCTTATAAGAAGCGGTATACCTTGTACCATTCGAAAACACGAACTTCTGGTCTCTGGATGCCGCCAACCAAGTCCCACTGAGCTGCAGCGTCCGCCATAACGGCGGGTGATAGCTATGAACTGAACGGCAGGGGGTGTCCGTTGTCCTTTCGTTTGTTGGTGGAACAAACAATTTTCAAACGCAAAGAAAACGAAAACAGAGCACGAAAACGTAGTTATATTAGGCAATTCGTTCAGAAGGAGGTGATGATGATGATTCCAGTTTTACTGGCGCATCGACAACAAAGGTCTCAGAAGGAGATGCCTAGACAACTTGGGAAGGGTAGTTCATGTTATCGCCGTTGGATGGCAACACAGTTCTCACCGTACCGCTCGTAGCGTTGCCTGACGCTCTGTTAAATCTTTCTTGCTATCCGTTTCACGGTAGAGAACTACGTACTCTGCGTTAACGGCCCCTTGCATTAGGAACGGTCTACTAAAACTGTCTATTAGGTGCTATTAAATTACTACGTAACACATTTGAGACAGATTGCTTATGAATATTACCCCTGTTTTGAAGAACAACACAACAACAGCAACTCTTGACAAGTTCGGCTTAAGCTGCTGTTACAGTTATCTGTGATTAATATATGTGCGATGTGTGCTACCTGTCGGCTTTTGTCTATCTCCCTCCGCTAGCAGACGACGCATATGTGTCGTCTGCTCCTCAGCCATTACCCAACGTTCCGGCAGGAGTAGAGGGACCAAAAATGAGATGTGAAAGACGTTTGCTATTGCCGCTGTGTGCAAAATCTCGCACCCAAGCGATTTTTACGGAAGTCTGGTTTACGTGCTGATGTTCTCGGATGCACAAAACGCGCACCTTCGACGTCTAAAGACACACTGCCAGGTAGGTTGTCGGTCCTTGCCGAACCTAGTGGCATAGGTTTCACAGATTGACTTCAGGATCGACATCAGGACTTCAGGACCGAAGTACCCTTGAAGGGGTACTTCGGAACGATCGGTGAAAAAATTGCTGTACGACGTAGTTGGTGCATAACATACAAAGTATACCTGCCATCAGTTTTGCTTCTTTCTCGTGAGACGAATTATGTGTCAAATAAGTGTGAAATCAAACCGAAACAGGAATGCGGAGAGGAGTTTCAAAAACTTTACGTCAACCTGCATGGAGCGGGCTAGTAGGATACCACGCCAGTCGTCGCCGCTGTGTTACATTCCCGGAACAAAACAACGAACGCAGATTGGGGATCGGATTGCTCAGACTCAGATGGAAAGAAACAACGGTCATCTGCTTCTCTAACTCTGTATTCACACGAGTCAGTTTTCTCCCGGCTGGCGCTCAGGCGGCAGCGAACGTCACTGCTCTCTGGTGCCACGTGACCGGCGCTATTCGCCACGTCACCACTTTCTGATCTCCGGAGCGGCAGTCGGACACAGCCGGACGTCTTGTCCTCCCGGCACAGATTCTGACGACTGAAGGCGTCTGCTGCCGGCAGAAGGAGAAGGTGACGCAACTGATACTTATCGCGCTTGCTTTTTATTTCATCAGGCTTTTTATTTCATCTCTGCATGTGTTCCATACAACGGCATTCACTGTACTATGGCCAATTCTGAATTGGAACGCCAACAAAAGCTTGGCTTTACCGCGAAAGTGGTGCAACGACACACCGGGCCAGCAGCTTTGGAACAATTATGCAATGCATAGATAGATGCCTACAATTTAGTGTTGCATAGGAAGCATTTTCTCCACGTGAGGCGAAACAGACACGGAATACAAAACATGAATTTTATAAACCCGGATATTCATTTCGCTTTACAAACGTTGACTACACATAATCGTTCGCTTGCACCTTACCAATATATGCATGAAAACTTAATAATTGGAAGCTACTCGTCCTACCGAAAGGAAAATAAAAATTGATTTGTTTAATTTAATTTAATTAATTATTGACTACCTGTAGCTCGACATCACAGCGTCATAGCCAGTCGATCACTTGTCGGCACGCTATCGCGCCTATATTGGTGCTCAGCATCGAGATACGCTTCACTTGTGGAAAATAAAATCAAGTGTGACAACGTCTATCCTCAAAATACTCCGACAGGCGTTTCGGTCGTCCACACAGAGATGTGGGTTAATGCTTTTTGACATTTCATAGCGCTTCTTCGGAACCTATTTTTTGGCCCATATCTTGTCCCGTTTCTCACGTGAATGCACCCTGCATCATCCACAAGAAGCGCAAGTGCAATAAGCTTTTTCTTTCATTATTCCATCCTACTGCAGACACAGACAAAATGCAAGCGCGAATACAGAAGGGACCGGTAAACTGATAGCCGCCGGGAAACTGACTCGTGTGAATGCAAGAAAACGAGCGGGCGTCTTCAGACGCGTAGTGACTTTGTTTATCTCGGATATCCTCTCACTCCTTCCCGACTTGCTGCCGGCAGAAAACTGACTCGTGTGAATACAGGGTAAGGGTCAGAAAACAACGCACGAATTGTATTACTAAAGGGCGGATCACATGCGACGAACTTTTACAACGAACTCCGCGCGACAGGACAAGTGCGGCGGCACGACTCGGAATGTTCGCTGGTTGCGTTACACGCAGCGATGAAGCAACGGATGCCGTTGTGCATTCGTTGCGGGGCTGTCAGTGAGTCCAGATAAGAGAAATACGTTGTGGTCAAAGATGAAATGAACAAGCTGGCTTTGTTGACTATTATTCCTGATTTCTAATAATCAAGCTAAGCAATAAAAGTGTTTAATCTGCATTAAAAACGATTTGTAGTCTTTTTGGGCGGCCGCGGTTATAACATTTACGCGCCTATTTCGTGGAACGCGTGCGGAGGTAGAGTGTGGTCTGGCTACACTGCGCGGGGAGACAGACGTAGGAGAAAGAGCCGCTGCCCAAATTGATATGGGGGTCCTATGGCTGCTGCTTCTTTTGAAGAAAAAAATATTGCTCGTGAAGTTGAGAGAGCTTGGGAAAAAAGAGGAAAGGAACAGGATATCCTGGGTGCATCCAATATGGCAGGCAAGAAAAAATTCTAGACGCGCCGCCCTTGATGTCATTGCTGGTGCTGGTCCTGGTACAACGGGTGAAGAGCGCGCAAAGACGATGACGACCACGTAGGGCGAGCAGAAGACGGAAGTCGGGGCCAGTATTGAACCCTAATTGAATGTTTTCCTGGCGCTCACTGCTGACCGTTTTCGGGAGCGTCGGACGCCGAGCGAAATTTTCTTCCCTGACTAGATCGACTGCCGGAGGCATATTTTTGACGCCGGGCGTCGAGCGAACGACGCAGGGCGAAGTTCGCCGACTGTTCGTTCGCCCCATATTCGCCCCATGTAACCCGCCCTTAATGCACGGCGACTTCGTCCGAGCAGAGAAAGGAAGAAGAAGTACTTCCATGGACGTTCTTTGGGAGCGAGACTTTTTCAAATTTCGAAAGTCGTTTTTATGATTAGTAGTTAGTCGGCAGACACGCCAAGCACATCTGTGGCAGGTGCCGCCAAGAAGAACAAATTACGCCAAACAATCCTTAACACACAGACTTTCCATTGTTCTAAATAGCTTCTTGAATTCTAGTATTGATGTTTCACAAATGCCCTCAAGAAATCTCAGAAATACGTTTTCAAGTCAACTGAATTGATAACCTTGCATTTTGTCGTTCTGCATGTGTGTAATATTATTCATTTTCCTTTTTCTAAGTGAATTTTATTGATAGCCTTGCATCGGTTATCTCTACTGCGCATGTTGTATCATGGCTTTCAAATATTTGCCTGTATTATTTTCTTTTGTTTGACTCCGCTGTTGTTTGCACCAAATGTAGGGTGGTACCGCCCTAGTCAAGCGGCTTCTGCTGCTTTTTAGCGTACCATCTTGTTTTGCGTTTGACACAAACAGAAATAAATGAAATGAAATGATTACACCTTCGTCACAAGTGAGCTATTTCACAACTGTGCTCAGTTCGTGTAAGTGATGGTGGAAACACCGCAAGCATGAAATTCATTTGGTTCCGAAGTCTTCCTTTAAAGGAGGTGAGAACTCCTGTCGGCAGCTACTGGTGTAAGCGGGTGTAATATTGTTACTCTACGCTTCGTAATTTTATTTACAATTACTTGTTCAACACTTCTCCTTCGTAACTGGTACGATGTTTATACAAAAACGCGTTTTTATTGTCACGGGTGAGAAGTACCGCCATCTAGTTACCTCTATCCATTGTTACGTCATTTTCAGAATTGCAGCACTCAACAAGACGCCAACTCCAAGGTACGCAAAACGCCGTCTGCTTTAGGTCCGTGAGCAGCCTTGAAGCAGCGAGAAAAAGTGACGAACTTGGGTAAGTTGGTAGGGTATGGCCTGAAATATTTATGGACAGAAAATGTGGGACCGGGCAATATACTCTTGCTCGTCGTTCGTTTGGCATGCCTTGTTTTCTACGACGTGGTGCTTAGTGCTTTCTCTAACTGCCAGATCGTCCTGTGCAATTCGCTCTCTATCTAACTCCGATGACGATGCCGACGACGACGACAGCGCACACCGCCATTTTGTGCACGAAGCACGCGGGTACCAAAACACGCACTCTGCGATCGAAGCATAAAATACGAAACAACAACAACTTCACTGTGAGATGATGAATGGGGAGTTTCATCGGCAGAAGCGATACTCTAACCCATAGCTGGTGCTAATATGGATCATTAAATATTGAGGCGTTTCACAATAAGGGTCGAAGTCATAATGGTATCCAGAAAGATGAAGATAGCTTTGAGGGCAGAGCATTGGTGAGCTGCATGTGGCCACATTTTTTTCGAGAGAGGTGGGGGGAGAGAGTCCAGCTCGTTAAGGGACACGGAGAGTACGGTTCGCGAGGATTGGTAGTGTGGGTAATGGATCAGAATGTGCTCTGGATCTTCTACAGCACCACAGGGACAGCAATGGGGAAAGTCAACCTGTCTCAAGCGGTAACGCCACTGCGCTGTGAATGCCACATCGTGGCGCATTCGGTGAACTAATGCGTCATCTTGACGAGAGGTATGTCGGGGCAAGCGGAAGGTAAGCGCTGGATCAACACTGCTTAGCATAGCTCGGTGACTCCACAATGTAAAAGCCTGCATTCGCCAGGCTGGCCTGCATATAAGCCATCTTGCCAGCTGGGGGTAGGGCGTTAGCGGTCCACTGGCAGGAAGCCAGGGGAGTCACGAGACGTCGAAGTACGGGACGACGATCTCCTCTCAGCAGCGTAATACGCGTCCGTATCCGAGACGAGAGAGCTGCTTCTTTTCGATTGCTTGCAGTACAGACACGACTCATTACCACGGAATAAAATCAACGATGTGCTGCAGACGGAAAAGTATGCCGTATAGTTCCGCAGCTGTGGATGATGTTTCATGCGGAAGGCGACGTCCTTCCACTACGCCTTACAATGGGATGACGATTGCCGAGGCGGACATGAGGGGGAACCTCATCTTTTCGTCGTTCCAGCAGGTCCGACAGACGTACGAAAGTGGACGGCACAAGCAGAGAACAGGGGCCGTCCGGCAGTGTGACGTCCTCAGCTGTGAAGCAGTGAGAGTCTGGCGTGACCTCTGCGCTACTCGATGGAAACCGCCTTCAGGACAGTACCGAATTTTCCTGAGGGGTGGGTGACGGGGAGTGTGTGCAGTCGTAGGAAATTTGGAGCCGTTTCACGCTCACGGACGCCCTCCACCTGGAGTTCACCAGCTTCAGCAACGACTTGCCATGTATCAGCCATTTTGGGAACTCCAAGGCAGCGACGAAGGCTTCGAGGAAAGGGCGTCCGAAGGGCATTTAATGACGTTGTGGAAATCCTGTACAAAATTTGAAGGCTGTAAAGCACACTCGCTCTCAACAAAGCCGTGTGAACGGCTAGAATGGAGTACCGATTACGGCCCCATCCTAAGCAAGAATGATGTTGAATTGCAGCGGTCTCAGCGCAGGTCTGAGCCCATGATCACGCCAAGGAAGCGATAGAAACGTACAGTCTCGAGTTTCCTTACACCAAGCCAAAGAGGGAAATTTGTTATAGCGTTTCAGGTGAAAGCGAGCTCGCCGCACTTTTCGAGCGAAAGTCCATCCCAAGTCGCGTGAGGTACGTATGGACATTATTTAAGGCTAGCTGAAAATGATGCTGAACGGCTGTTCGTGACTTGCCTACTGTCAAAAGGGCAACGAATGCTACTTTGCGAGGAATTATCGAGTTTATGCCCGACATTACCACAGGTGAAGAAGTGTAGGACTCAGAATGCTTCATGGTGGTACGCCTTGGTGATCAGGATGCTTAGCGCTTTGGCCGTGGGATACGCGCTCAGCGACAGTTTGGTCCCTGAGGAAATCTTGGAGCCACCTGAAGAGTCGACCATGTACTCCAAAAAAGCGCAAGGCGTGCAGCACACAAATGTTCGAGACGGGGTCATAGACGCGCTTCATGTCTAGGGAAGCAGATACAAGGATCCGCCAATGTCCACGAGCATAGCGTGTTGTACTGTGGAAACGAGGCCTAGCACTGGCTTTATGGAGCTTCGGTGGCGACGAAAGCCTGCCATTTCGTGAGGGAACCCACCTTGATTTTTGAGCCACCAGTCGAGATGATGCACCATTTTCTCCATCAGTTTTTCACACAGTTTGTCACGTCCACAGGGCGAAAACAGGACAGGGCATCTGGGAGCTTGCCCGGTTTCAAGATGAGAACAACTAATGCCTCCTTCCAGGTAGATGGTAGGTGTCATGCTCCCAACACAATGCAATGCAATTATAAAAGCCAAGGAAAGCTTGTAGTGACCGCCCGTCAAAGTTTCGCTGTGCGGCATAGGTGATTTTTTCGGGTTCCGTGGACGAGGCCAGATTAATCAGTTTCGATGCAGCCTTTAGCTCGATTAGAGTGAGATTACACGAGAGTGAAGTTGCGGACCGTGACCTCCGGTGGACGAGGCCAGCCTTTGTTAAGTTCGGTCCTCAATGGTTCGGTCCTGAATGGCGCAACGAATGGCTTGCGAGCTTGCCTCTGCCGGTGTGCACATTTGCTCGGATGCCGGTACGCAAGAGTCTCCAGTTCGTGAAAGAAATCTGTCCAGCAGTGGGTGAGAGAAGTAGTTTGTCGTGCAAAATATATAGAGGGAAGTGGTCACTACCTCGGGTGTCGACATCGGTAGCCCACGACAAGTGGCGAATTATGTCCGCTGAGCACCACGAAAGACCCAAGACATCGAATGAAGTTGGTGATCGCATATAAGTTGACTGTGGGTTGTTAAGTACGCACATGTGAGACTCCATTGCTTCCAACAGCCTCGTTCTCTGTCCGCCCGTCTGTCCGTTTTACAGCTTCCCGAGGCCCTATGATGAGCACTGAAGTCACTCAGCACAAGAGCTGGGGACTCCAGTGAATTGAATATGTTTCAAGGTCAGTCAACGGGACCTGTGCCGCAGGACGTAGAGAGATGCTGGCGACTCTTAACAGCATGTGCCCAAGTCGGGTACTGCAGATGATATAATCATAAGAGAGATGACAAACTGACCTTATGGGTGCAGCAACGAGGTCATTACGAACATACAGCAAAGCAAGGAAGGATAAACAAGAAGAAGAAGAAATGCTTACGCACGTTGGAAATAGTGGCTGACCTACCGTCTGCGGAAATTATCAGTAGCCCAGGTAACCGTGATCGCATTGATAGGATACTGACCTATAGGATTCATCACAAAAGTCGGGCGAGTTGATAGAGTTCATAGACACTCAAATGAACGGCGTTTTGCTAAAGCCATTTAGTGCGCATATTTTTCTTCCCATAACTCCTTGACTTACAGGTCACTTGAATTTTTCCTCTAGAAGCACTGTCTACGATCTGAATTCAAAAAATCCCATCCTAAATTGTTAGCGAAATCGTGAAATGCTGCCTATTTTGCATTTTTGATGGCTCCTGTAAGCGCAAAGCTTTAAATCAACCGACTGAAATTCCGGTGAGTATGTAGGATGGACCTTGTCCCGTAAAAAAGAACCCAACCTTATTATTCTTCGAGCTTCCAAAACGTCGCTGCCGCCTTGCAAGGGAGACGCGCTTGCAATCCGCCTACCGCTAAAATGCCATTTACTCGACAGCGGAAACATTTCGGGGTATGCCAGAGGACGAATAACTTATTTCACAAAGCTTCTGTCACAAGTTTGTTATGCGAATTTTTATTTAAACCTCCCTTGCGATTTAATTTAGGGAAGAGCTGTTGCAAAAAGCTCTGATTGGTTTGGCCATGACAACTCCGATACCGCTAAATTTATTGTTTGCACATTTTTTTTTCAGACGCCTTAGAGGGAGGGACAGTCCCGCTGTGCGTCCTCAGGGTTGTTCTTGACCCCTTCAGCGAGACTAGGCATGGCACTTGTGGATGCTTCGTGCCGTACCGGTAACGCGATGCCACGTGCCTGGCTGACCTTTCCTTTTTGCCTGCCTTGTTGCTCAGGATGCTCATGACGTAACTTGTGGGAGCACCGTTGAGCAACCCATTCCGACGTGCACTGGGCTCCTCACGTCGACGATATGCCTGCAGTTGCTCAACCTCTAGGGTTTGCGCCGAGATGACAAGGGACGTCATTAACGTCCTTGCTTGATGGACGAAGGGCATCCGCGATGTCTCCCGCCATCTCGGCAGCCGAGAGGAGGTTCCGGGTGGTGTATGAACATAAGGCGCAAAGGGCTGACCAATATGTAGTCATCGCAACAAGATGACGTTGTTTTGGAGTGAATTTGTGAAAACCACTAAATTTGAGAAGGTGATCATTCCCCCGACCGTCCAAGCCCGGCGATGGCTGGCACCTGGATACATCCTTCGAGAAAAGAGAAATATCCAGACAGTCTGCAAGGAAACACCGGTCGAGAAGCGTACAAGACTTGTCATTCAGAAGATGAATATCCTCTATCATGCCCGCCCAGATCTTGCCGCATGTGTCCACCATTCTGTTACCCTATGATGGATGGTGCGCATTGACCTCTGCAACTATAACGAATGGGGCAGGGAGACAGACCATGCGCACTTTGCATTCTGTTTCGTGAAATGAGAATGAGGCAATTAGGCACGTTGAGAATGAGGCAATGGCGAGGTCAGTTCGTTTCTAGCGGAAAGATTAGCTCGAGACGGTTATGCAATGTTTCTTGTAAGTCCATCGTCTTGACTAGCATACGCTGCGCCAGAATAGGTGTTTGATACCGAAGCACAACTGCTTCCAAGTAATGTATCTTTTTCCGCAAGCGACGCACGTTCCACTGTAATATGGCAGCATATTTATACGCTTACTGAATTGCTTGGCAAAAAGAGACTGCCTGCCGCCAGAAAAGCTCTGACTTCAGCCAATTGGGAAGCACCCTGGAATACGACGATGACAGCCTTCAAGGCAACACAAGCGCGGCAACAGTGCGCTGCACATGACGTCAGTAGTATGGGATCAGCTCAACTGGCCCACAACTCACACAGTGGCCTGGACGCCATTAATTAGCAATTAGAGCAATTTGGAACCCCCCACAGTAATTGGGATCATTCAGGGAGCCATTACACTAATTGGGGAGCATCTAAGACGTGTCCAGACCACTGTGTGAGTTGTGGTCGGACACAAGGCGGGAACCGCTAAACGTGCGTCAACACGGAGAAAAGGCTTGGTCACTGCTGAAGAAGTCTAAACATGCGAGAAAAGGCTTAACACGAGCGCAGTCAAAGATCGACAAATCACTCGTTGGTCACCGCTAAACACGGCAAGCATGCGACAAAAGGAGCGCGGCAAATCAGTCACCTTTTCCCCCGCGGCGACTGCTCATCAGCCAGGCAGAAACAGAGCGAGCACGGGGACTGCGGAGCAAGCGAACGTACGTCTGCTCTCCGTGACAGCCAGCCAGAAACTGAGCGAGCGCGGGGACTGCGGAGCAACCGAGCGCACGTCTGCTCCCGCGACAGCCAGCGAGAAACTGACTGGGATGCCGCTGTACGCACGCGCGCTCTTAGCGCCCTCTGCGCCGACCACCTGCGAAAGGCTAAGAGAGAAGAGCATTCCTGCGCCCTCTTCTTGCATTGCTCATTGGTCGTGACGTCATCCCATCGTCTTAGGGCTACCCTGCTTTTTTTTTCACACAGTCGACACAACTGGACAAGGTCAATCTGCAATGAAGCCATGTGCATGACGTCATCATGCACCTGCGTGGCTCAAGGAAGCGTGCGCTCTAGACAGGGGACCTATTATTTATTGAATCACTATCCTAAGATTATTTCCTTTATTCTTGTATAACGATTGAATAGGAAACTATTGCAGAAGAGCACCATGCATGAAAGCTGATCGCAGGAATTCCAAAGTCTTACTAAATGAGACTTGCAAAAGAACAAAATATCCTAACACATAACTCCATCAACGGCTAATAAGACGACTAGGCACTCAACAAATCAATACAGAATACGGGTAACAAGGAGCGCAGAACGATGCGTCTACTCCATCCGACAGCCAGGCCAAGGAACTGAGTCTTAATGCTTTTTCTCCTCTATAAAGTCATGCATCTGTCCCTCTTCCGTTTGATTTCTGAACTAATTTAATCGCGAAATAATTAAGAATAGCACTATTCCCATTCGGGCAGCACTATCGTCAAGACAACAATGTTCCTTTCAAAAAAGAAAAATACAAAGCTTCAACAAAGGAAAGCATGCATATCGGGGCATGTCAGAACAACTCAGGACAAATTGCACGACTGCTGGGCAACAGAGGAAAGCAAACACTTGAACAGAGTGAAAAGACACTCACTATCATCGGACACGTGCACTACATTCCCTCATTGTAAATCTACTCGTCACAAAATCCACCTGCATCGTCGAACACCATTCACCAGTGCGAACCACACATCCGCACCCCACCAGAGGCAGACAGAACCCCAGCGAAACTAAGCTCTTCCACTGACTGCCAACGCAATTGCTAGGAGCAGAATTAACGTGTCCAGACCCGCCAGTGTCCAAGAGAGAAGTGAATCCTTGCACCCCTTGCAGGCCGTTCTCATTGGTCGTGACGTCACCCTATTATCTCACGGATACACTGTTTTTTCCACTAATGCTCCTCTAGACAAGGTCAACCTGAAACAATAGTGTTGCGGTATGATGTCGTCATGCAGGTGCGTGGCTCAAGACGCTTACGCTCTAGACAGGGGACCTGTTATTTATTTAATCACTATCCCTAGATTATTTCCTTTATTCTACTATAATGATTGCATAGGGAACTATTGCAGAAAAACACCATAGATAAGAGGAGATTGCAGCATTTCTTTCCCAAAGTCTCACTGTACAGGAAAAAACAAAATACTGGTTCAGCAAGACATGTCCATCCCAGCCGAGAGCCACGCAGCTAACTGAATAATGACGCTTTGTTCCTCCTGA